>NW_020676502.1:0-9994 GCF_002925995.2 Terrapene triunguis
TTCCTGGCTGGGAAGGGTTCGGATACCTTGTGGGTGGAATGGGCCCCGGCTGAGGGGGTGGGCCGGACATTCACTAGCACATGGGTGACACGGGCCTTGGGAACATCTGAGCAGTGAACACGGGGAGAGGTTCCATGTCAGGCCACCAATCCCAGATTGCAGTGGTTATTCATGATAAATCCTGATTCTACTGATGTTCTCATATGTTGTTGTCCTGGGCTGGGCCAGCCCCATGGCCCTGTCAGCCTGATGCTTTCTAAACTGGCCTCTGGGCATGGGGTAGGGGGTTCGGGGTGGGCGTGTGGTGAGAGGAAGGCGGCGTTCTAGGTCTGGGTCCCTGAGGGCAGATTCTTTCTGTACCCCCTTGGCATGGGGGAGGAATGGAGGGGCAGTACCGGATTTACCATGGCGCCAATGGCGCCATAGTGCCAGGCCCAAGCTCAGAAGGGGCCCCATAACACTCACTTCCTCCCCTCTCACAGCGCTGCACAAGTGGAGGCTCTGAGAGCGAGCCTCGGAGCTGCAGGGATCCATGGAAGCTGAGACCCCATGGGGCCCTGGGAGCTGTAGTTCCTTGGCCAGCTTCCTGCCTAGAGAGCCAGCCATGGAGCAGGGAAGGAACTACATTTCCCAGCATTCCCTTGGCCGCTATCAACAGGAAAGGGAGGGGGAGGGAGTGGGGAAGCTGAGACCCCATGCACTGCAGCTTGCTGTGAATGGCGAGCTGGCTGCTAGAAGGGGGTGGCAGTGTGAATGGGGAACAGGTATGAAGGCTTTGGCCCAGAAGTAGAACGCTTTGGCCCAGATATCACCCTCAGAAGACTTCCCCAGACTGGCTTAGGGATGCTGGTGTGACCTTGCCTGGCAGCCCCCAAAGAAGGAACTGGGTGGGATGAATGGACAGTGCACCTCTCTATCGGAAGCCTAGCAGGGGAGGTATGTGGACCCCACCAGGAGAAGTTAAAATGAAAAGTAAGGGAGGGGAGGCTCTACTAGAGGACCTGGGCAGCTTTAGGTACAGTACCAGGCACGCAGGAGGATTTCCACTTCTGAGCCATGGAAGCAGAAATTGACTTTTCCATTCCAGATTTATCTAATATTCAGAAAGGGAATCTAGCACGTGCCTTCCAAGTTTGAACACCCTCAAAATTCAGGAGTACTCAAGCTCAATTTGGGCAGCTGTTACTTCATTTCTCCCAAATCAAATATACTGATCCATTGTAATTTGCTGTAGAAAAAGTAGGATAAAATTGAGCAACAAATGCTGGGGTCTTCCCAGTGCTAACTAGGGCTGGAATTGCTCTTTTCAACAGCCATTGCCATTTTTTTTTAGTTTTGTTTGTTTAAAAAGAAGACCGTAATATTGTATTGGCAAATTCCCTACAGAAATGAAGAGTGGAAGAAAAGAATAACAAAGGCACCTCAGCTTTTCCTCATTTATGTAGGACAGTCTTACGATATGGATCAGATATCCTCCAATCACACAAGCTGAAAATTGTTCCACTTGACTGCAGTTCTGTAACCATGCAGGAACCAGTCCTGTCTGTGTTCTGTGCCCATCCAAAATTCCTGCTGAATTCAGTTGTAACCATACTACCTGATATTTTCAGCCCTGAGAAGCAAAGCAGGTTTACATTTAGTAATTGGGCAGGAGGCCTCTCAGAAAAAGCTAGGTGCTGTAGGAGGTGTTGCTTATTCACTAGGTAATGAGAGACCTTCCTGTTACAACAGTAAACCAGTGCAGCATAGAATGCACTTTGCTCCTAGAGTCTAGAATGGGGTTCTTTGCTTCTATATGAAGCCCATTAAATTCGATGAAAAGACTCCCACTTACTTCAACAGGCTTTGGCAGAACTGGTTATACACAGGGCAACTCCACTGTCTTCACAGGGTCCTGGTCCCACAGCGGAGTGGGGGCATGTGAGCTTGTTGCAGAGCTGCTGCTCAGGGATGGGAACCTCTTGGCACTCCAGCCTCCAAAATCATTCAGGCTGCACTTCCTGCTCGACTATGCGCTAGCTGAGGCGTGTGTGGGAATTGGTGGCCTCTGCTGCAGGTGATGGGCATCTCATGGCCTAGAGGAGGGAAGCGCCTAACTCCAGAGTCTGCAGCTGCCTAGGGCTGGCGCTGACGATTTAGAGTCCCTAGTGCCGCCGTTGCAAGGTTCAAGCATGCTCAGCCTTGGAATTGCCACCGCTCCCTTGCTAGCAGCTGCAGCTATCTAAGGCTGGCCTCTGGCAATTGGCCCCATGTCTGTAGCCAGAGAAGCTGCAGGTGGATCTGACTACCGGGGGCCATTAAGCTAGGAGTGGGTAAAGAAACTGGAGTTAACCTCAAGGAACGGAGGTCACCTGTAGGAAAGGAATGTCAAGGGGAGCAAGGAAAGAGGAAGCAGGTCAGGCTTGCAGAGGGAGAATAGCCCCAGCTGGCTAGGGGGCATGTCCAAGGTAGAAGGGAAACAAGCATAGGGATAGGTGGTGGTGACCAAGTAGTAGACTAGCATGTAGATGGGAGCAGAGGGAGAAAGGCGACTTCAGGTTCCCAGGGGCTAAGTCCTCGCTTTGGGGAAATGGTGTTTGCAAGTGGCTTGCTCAAATGACAGGATGAGCGCTGAGGGAGGGATTTGTCAGAATTGATCAGGTATCTGCTGGCTGTGAAACTTCATTGAGCTGAGACCAGAACCCCATACAGTGACTGGTGACATAGGGGGGTACTGGAGACATGGCTATAGAAGGTCTGAATGAGGAAGGAGATAAATCTATGGGGAGTTTCCCCTGATCACTGAAATTACTGCTCACTGTGGACCCTGGTAAACCCACATGGGTGTACAGCAGGGGTAGGCAAAAAACGGTTACTCACCTTTGTAACTGTTGTTCTTCGAGATGTGTTGCTCATATCCATTCCAATTAGGTGTGCGTGCGCCGCGTGCACGATCGTCGGAGAATTTTCTACCCTAGCAACACCCGGTGGGTCGGCTGTGGAGCCCCCTGGAGTGGCGCCTTCATGGCGCTGGATATCTACCCCAGCCAAACCAGCGCCCCCTCAGTTCCTTCTTGCCGGCTACTCCGACAGTGAGGAAGGGGGGCGGGTTTGGAATGGATATGAGCAACACATCTCAAAGAATAAGAGTTACAAAGGTGAGTAACCGTTTTTCTTCTTCGAGTGCTTGCTCATATCGATTCCAATTAGGTGACTACCAAGCCTTACCTAGGCGGTGGAGTCGGAGTGAGACATTGCCGTGTGCAAAACCGCTGACCCGAATGCAGCATCGTCTCTGGACTGCTGTACAAGCGCATAGTGAGCGGCGAAGGTGTGGACCGATGACCAAAGCGCTGCTCTACAAATGTCCTGGATCGGAACCTGAGCCAGGAAGGCAGTTGAGGAGGCTTGGGCCCTCGTGAAGTGGGCGGTGAGGGTGGCGTTGGGGCACCGGCCAGGTCGTAGCAAGCACGAATGCAGGACGTGATCCAAGAGGAGAGACGTTGCGAGGAGACTGGTAAGCCTTTCATCCGGTCGGCCACTGCAACGAAGAGTTGTGTCGTCTTCCTAAACGGCTTCGTACGCCCAATATAGAAAGCAAGGGCCCTGCCTTCGTCCAAGGAGTGCATACGCTGGTCTTGACGGGTGGCGTGTGGCTTAGGATGGAAGACCGGGAGAAATATATCCTGGTTCACATGAAAAGCTGATACCACCTTGGGAAGAAAGGCAGGGTGGGGGCGAAACTGCACCTTGTCTTTATGGAGGACTGTGTATGGAGGCTCAGACGTGAGCGCCCTGATTTCAGAAACATGCCTTGCTGAAGTGATGGCTACAAGGAAGGCTGTCTTCCAAAATAAGTAAACGAGTGAGCAGGTAGCCAATGGCTCGAACAGGGGCCCTGTGAGCTTGGAGAGAACCAGGTTAAGATCCCACGCCGGAACGGGTTGGCGTTGCTGTGGGTATAGCCGGTCTAAGCCCTTGAGGAATCTGACCACCATCGGGTTAGAGAAGACCGAGGAAGCGTGTTCTCCTGGGTGGAACGCCGATATAGCGGCCAGGTGAACCCTGACCGAAGATATCGCTAAGCCCTGCTGTTTTAGGGATAGGAGATATTCAAGTATAAGTGGAATTGACGCCTGCAAGGGGGGTGTGGCTCGCTGCTCGCACCAACAGGAGAAACGCTTCCACTTGGCTAAGTAAGTGGTCCGTGTAGAGGGCTTCCTACTTCCCAGCAGAATCTGTTGCACAGGATGTGAGTATCGTAACACTGCCCGATTCAGCCATGGAGCATCCACGCCGTAAGGTGGAGTGATTGCAGGTCGGGGTGACAGAGTCAGCCGTGGTCCTGAGAGATCAAGTCTGGGCACAAGGGAAGCGTGATTGGAGTTTGTACCGATAGCTCCAGAAGCGTGGTGTACCAGTGCTGTCTTGGCCAAGCTGGAGCAACTAGAATCATACGTGCCTTGTCTCTGCGTAGCTTGAGCAGTACCCTGTGGACCAGTGGGAATGGAGGGAAAGCGTAGAACAGAAGGTCTCTCCACGATAGGAGGAAAGCGTCCGATAGGGAGCCCAGAGATCGCCCTTGGAGGGAGCAGAACACGTGGCACTTCCTGTTGGCTCGTGAGGCGAACAGGTCGACCTGGGGAAATCCCCACCTCTGGAAGATGGAATGGATGATATCCGGGCGAATCGACCACTCGTGCGTCTGGAAGGATCTGCTGAGACGGTCCGCTAGAGTGTTCTGGACTCCAGGGAGGAACGATGCCATGAGATGTATCGAGTGGGCAATGCAGAACTCCCACAGGCGAATGGCCTCCTGGCATAGGAGAGACGACCGGGCTCCTCCTTGCTTGTTGATGTAGAACATGGCCGTGGTGTTGTCTGTGAGGACTGACACGCAACGGCCATGTAGGAGACCGAGAAATGCCTGACAGGCTAGGCACACCACCATGAGCTCTCGAACATTGATGTGCAGAGCCAGTTGGGATGCGGTCCACAGGCCCTGGGTATGGTGCTCCCCAAGGTGAGCGTCCCAACCTAGAGATGAAGCGTCTGTGACCAGGTGCAGGGAGGGTTGCGGGGTGTGGACTGGCATTCCTGCGCAAACCGCCTTGTGATCCAGCCACCAGGTGAAAGAGGTCAAAACCGGGTTCAGAACTGTGACCACCATGCTCAGGTTGTCCCGATAAGGACAGTACACCGATGATACCCAGGCCTGAAGTGGGCGAAGCCAAAGTCTGGCATGCCTGGTTACGTAAGTGCAAGAGACCATGTGTCCCAACAGGCCGAGACACGTCCTTATCGTGGTGATCGGGAAGACCTGGAGTCCGTGGATGATGTTTGTGATGGCGTGGAAGCGAGCGTCTGGCAGAAGAGCTCTGGCGAGTGTGGAGTCTAAGACTGCCCCGATAAATTCTATTCTCTGGGTTGGCTCCAGAGTGGACTTTTCTTTGTTGAGTAAGATGCCTAACTCGCGGAATGTTTGTAGTGTTATCTGGACGTGAGCTTGAACTTGCTCCCTGGTGTGGCCGCGCACCAGCCAGTCATCTAGATACGGGAGCACCTGTATCCTTTGACGACGAAGGTATGCTGCCACGACAGCCATACATTTGGTGAAGACTCTCGGAGCCGCAGACAAGCCGAAGGGAAGGACGGCAAATTGGTAGTGCACTTTGTGTACTACAAACCGCAGGAAGCGCCTGCGCGGGGGGTAGATTGCTATATGAAAATATGCGTCCTTCATGTCGAGTGCGGCGTACCAGTTCCCAGGATCCAGGGAAGGGATGATGGTCCCCAAGGAGACCATGCGGAACTTCAACTTTACTATAAATTTGTTGAGTCCGCGTAAATCTAAAATGGGTCGCAGACCCCCTTTTGCTTTGGGGATCAGGAAGTAGCGGGAGTAAAACCCCCTGCCCCTTAACTCCGACGGAACCTCCTCTATGGCCCCCATAGAGAGGAGCCCAAAAACCTCCTGGATAAGGAGATGCTCGTGAGAAGGGTCCCTGAAGAGGGACGGGGAGGGGAGGTTGGAGTGAGGGGACGAAGAAAACTGGAGAGCGTATCCCCTTTCCACCGTGTGAAGGACCCAATGGTCCGAGGTTATAAGGGACCAAGCACGGTGGAAACGGGAGAGGCGATCCTGAAATAAAGGAAATGGATCCTGGGTTGTGGCTAGTACGCCGTCCTCGAGCGCACCTTCAAAAATTTTGCCTAGGGCCTGAAGGTGGTCTAGGAGGGCCTTGGTTCTGACCCGGTTGGGGGCCGGTTGACCTCCGTCTACCACCTCGTCCCCGCCTTCTGGGGAAGTCCTGTCTCGGACGAGGAGGAGGGTAGAACCTTTGTGGCTGGGGCCTAAAGGGCCTGTGCTGGGGTCCTGGGACATGCATCCCCAGAGAGCGCATGATGGTTCTGGAGTCCTTGAGGCTCTGCAAACGAGAGTCCATCTTGTCCGAGAACAATCCCTGTCCCTCGAACGGCAGATCCTGCAGGGTCTGCTGCAGTTCTGGCGGTAACCCCGAAACCTGGAGCCAGGAGACGCGTTGCATGGCTATTCCAGATGCTAGTGTTCTGGCGGCCGAGTCCGCTATGTCTAGGGAGGCCTGCAAGGAGGTCCTAGCTACCTTTTTACCTTCCTCCACTAAGGCCCCGAACTCCTCTCTCGAGTCCTGGGGAACCAACTCTTTGAATTTACCCATGCAGTTCCATGAGTTGTAACTGTAGCGGCTCAAGAGCGACTGTTGGTTCGCGGCCCTGAGCTGCAGACCCCCTGCTGAGTAAACTTTACGCCCGAACAAATTGAAGCGTTTGGCGTCCTTCGATTTGGGCGCTGCCGCCTGCTGACCATGGCGCTCTCTTGCGTTCACTGAGGACACTACTAGTGAACACGGTGGAGGGTGCGTATATAGGTACTCATGGTCCTTGGAGGGGACAAAGTACTTCCTCTCTACGCCTCTGGCAGTGGGTGGGATGGAGGCAGGGGTTTGCCATATGGTATTGGCGTTAGCCTGAATCGTACGAATTAGCAGTAACGCCACCCGGGATGGGGCATCAGCCGACAGGGTGCTCACCACCGGGTCCTGTACCTCCACTATCTCCTCTGCCTGTAGGTCCATGTTGCGTGCCACCCTACGTAATAGGTCTTGGTGGGCATGGAGATCTATTGGGGGTGGGCCAGAAGCTGTTGTGCCCGCCACCGCCCCATCCGGGGAAAATGAGGAGGATGCCTCAGGGGGTAAGGGATCCAAATGAGGGTCCGGCTCTAAGGGTCCCTGATTTGAAGGATCTCCTGCGCCAGGGTCTGGGACCTGTGCGAGTGTTGGCACGGGAGCCTCCATTCCCCCTGGGGGAGGACGGGAGATGGTGGTCTCCGGAACTCTGGGCTCAGATTGTGCCGAGCGAGAGGCCGCTGGTGGAGCCCCTTGCGCTTGGTGATACGCCCACGGGGTCCAGAAAGACCAATGTGCAGGGTCCTCTGCCCCGTCCTGCCAATGACCCAAGTCGTCGGTAGCCTGACCCTGAGCAGGGTACGCCGATTGGGAAGCCCCGTCGGACGAGCGAGATGCCGATCTTGAGAGCCAGGGCGGTGCCGAGCATGGTTGCATCGGCTCGGCCCGGTACGGTGCCTATCGGTTCCAGGCCACAGGCGAGCGGTCTCTGCGCGGTGCTGGTGAGCGGTACCGGGATCGAGAGCGGTGCCGATGGCCATGCCGGTACTGAGATCCGGATCTGGATCGGGATGACGAAGACCGCCTGTAGACTCTGTGCCGGGAGTGGCCTCTCGAACGGGAGCGGCGCTCATACCGGGGCCGAGAACTGCGTCTGGACTCCGATCGGTACCGATGCTCAGGACGGTGCCGAGACGTAGACTGGTGCCGGGAAGAAGATCTAGGCCGCGAGTACGACCGGTGCCGAGATGAAGATCGGTGCCGGGACTGCGAGCGGCGTCGGGACCTGCTCCTAGACCGGGAGCGGTGCCGCGAGTCCAGGCTCGTACATGGTGGCCGTACCAGGGCAGGCTTGCCCCTAGATTGCACGGTCCGAAGGGCAGGCGGTGCCGCGGGCTGAGACGGCGCCGGCTCCATGAAGGCGATGAGGTCTTTCGCTGTTGTGAAGGTCTCTGAGTAGAAGGGTGACAGGGCTCCACCACAGAACGAGGCGGTGAGCCAGTCCGCACCGGACTCAACGGCCCTACCCCCGGTGCCGGAGTCAACGGTGTTGAGGATGTCTGCGTCCTCTGGTGTTCCAAAGGCGGACGCGGCTCTACTACCGGTGCCGGGGGAGCCGGTGCCTGTAGGACAGCGGCGTCCTGGGTCTTGCGGGGTCTTTTATGTCCCGGAGACAGGGAACGGCGCTGAGGCGCTTGTGGCGGACGCGGTGCCGAGGGAGGACGGTGCCGCGAGGCCTTATCCGCGTCTGCTCACGGTGCAGTACCGGCGGGTGCCGCTGGAGCGCTGCGCACCGAGGCGGCTCAGTGCCGGGACTTGGCGCGCCGAAGGAGGATCTGGGCTAAGTGCCGCCTCCATAAGGAGCTGCTTAAGTCTGAAGTCCCGCTCCTTTTTGGTCCTGGGTCTGAAAGCCTTACAGATTTTACACTTATCTGTCTGGTGAGACTCCCCTAAGCACTTCAGAAAAGAGTCGTGAGGGTCTCCCGTTGGCATAGGCTTAGCACAGGTCACGCACGGCTTAAAGCCAGGAGCCTTGGGAATGAGCCCGGCTGTTCGCCGGGGGAAAAGGGGGGAAAAATAGCCCCCTTAACCCCTGCTAACTATTTACAACTATTTATACTAGTGAACAAACTATTAACAACAAACTACTAATCTAAAGAATATAACAACAACTATCTAGAATAACTAACGAGTAAAGCTAGGGAGAGTGGAGAACAGCTATGCCGCGCTCCACAGTTCCAACAACCGTCATGGGCGGTAAGAAGGAACTGAGGGGGTGCTGGGTTGGCTGGGGTAGATATCCAGCGCCATGAAGGCGCCACTCCAGGGGGCTCCACAGGCAATCCACCGGGTGTTGCTAGGGTAGAAAATTCTCCGACGATTGTGCACGCAGCGCGCGCGCACACCTAATTGGAATTGATATGAGCAAGCACTCGAAGAAGAACCTATGGCACACGTGCCAAAGAGGGCATGCGAGCTGATTCTCAGTGGCATTCACACTGCCTGGGTCCTGGCCACCAGTTTGGGAGGCTCTGCATTTTAATTTAATTTTAAATGAAGCTTCTTAAACATTTTAAAAACCTTATTTACTTTACATACAACAATAGTTTAGTTATATATTATAGACTTATAAAAAGAGACCTTCTAAAAATGTTTAAATGTATTACTGGCACACAAAACCTTAAGTTGGAGTGAATAAATGAAGACTCGACATACCACTTCTGAAAGGTTGCCGACCCCTGGTGTACAGCTTAATGAGAAAAACTGAGGGCTGAGGGAGCTGTGTATGGCAGTGCATATAGTCATGCAGAGGTGTGTGATCAAAATGAAAAATGTCTCTGAGATTCAGTACCGGGTATACTATGGCACCAATGGCACTGCCAGACCAGGCCCACACTCGGATCCCACAACGACTACATGGGGGCCCACAAATATGTTTGGCGCCAGGGCCCACAAAAGATTAATCTGGCCCTGCTGAGGGGCCCTGCCACAGCAGCCCTGGGTCAGTGAGTGCTGCAGATGTGGCACTCGGCAATTCCCCCTGCTCTAATGTGGAGTTTTCAGAGCTCCACCAGGGGACATGGGCCCTGGCCCTAACATGCAGGCTCTTCTGCATCAGGCTGGGCATGGAGAGCTTGGTCTGGGAGCAGGGGTGATGGCAGAGAGGCCAAGGTCAAGAAAAAGAAGGGTGGGAGGAACTTAATGCCCCAGACAAAGGAGATTCAGGAAGGCCCCACCCCACGCAGAAGGAGAGGGTTTCTCTCAGCTCTCTCTCCACACCCACTAGTCCCTCTTCCCCATGAGACAGAGAAGTACCTGCATCAGGGAGTGTGAGCTGCTGGACGTGC
>NW_020676503.1:0-1141 GCF_002925995.2 Terrapene triunguis
TATAACATTAGTAGACGTGCAGGTGAATGAGCCCTTGATGGTGTGGCGGATGTGGTTGGGTCCTCTGATGGTGTCGTTAGAGTAGCTATGGGAACAGAGTAGGCAATGAGGTTTGCTACAGGGATTGGTTCCTGGGTTGGTGTTTCTGTGGTGTGGTGTGTAGTTGCTGGTGAGTATTTGCTGCAGGTTGAGGGGTTGTCTGTAAGCGAGGACTGGCCTGCCTCCCAAGGTCTGTGAGAGTGAGGGATCGTTTTCCAGGATAGGTTGTAGATCGTTGATAATGCGCTGGAGAGGTTTTAGCTGGGGGCTGTACGTGATGGCCAGTGGTATTCTGTTATTTTCCTTGTTGGGCCTATCCTCTAGTAGGTGTAGTAGGAGGGAGGGATAGCTCAGTGGTTTGAGCATTGGCCTGCTAAACCCAGGGTTGTGAGTTCAATCCTTGAGGCGGCCACTTAGGGATCTGGGGCAAAAATCTGTCTGGGGATTGGTCCTGCTTTGAGCAGGGGGATGGACTAGATGATCTCCTGAGGTCCCTTCCAACCTTGATATTCTATGATTTCTGGGTACCCATCTCGCTCCGTCAATCTGTTTCCTCACTTGCCCAGGTGTGTATTGTAGTTTTAAGAATGCTTGATAAAGATCTTGTAGGTGTTTGTCTCTGTCTGAGGGATTGGAGCAAATGTGGTTGTATCTTAGGGCTTGGCTGTAGACAATGGATCATGTGATGTGTCCCGGATGGAAGCTGGAGGCATGTAGGTACGTATAACGGTCAGTAGGTTTCCAGAATAGGGTGGTGTTTATGTGACCATCACTTATTTGCACTGTAGTGTCCAGGAAGTGGATTTCTTGTGTGGACTGGTCCAGGCTGAGGTTGATGGTGGGATGGAAATTGTTGAAATCCAGGTGGAATTCTTCAAGGGCCTCCTTTCCGTGGGTCCATATGATGAAGATGTCATCAATGTAGCGCAAGTAGAGGTGGGGCGCTAGGGGACGAGAGGCAAGGAAGCGTTGTTCTAAGTCAGCCATAAAAATGTTGGCACACAGTGGGGTCATGCGGGTACTCATAGCAGAGCCACTGACTTGAAGGTATAAGTTGTCCCCAAATCTGAAATGGTTGTGGGTGAGGACAAAGTCACAAAGC
>NW_020676504.1:0-1038 GCF_002925995.2 Terrapene triunguis
GGCTTGGTGGGGGGAGGGGAGGGGAGGGCTGGGAGCCAGGACTCCTGGGTTCTCTCCTCAGCTTTGGGCAGGAAGTGCGGTCTAGTGGTTAGAGCAGGGGGGAGCTGGGAGCCAGGACTCCTGGGTTCGCTCCCTGGCTCTGGGAGGGGAGTGGGGTCCAGGGGGTTAGAGCGGGTAGCTGTGTACATTCTCCCCTCTCCGCTTCGGGCAGGGGTGGGGGGCACCTTCAGAGGTCCCTGGGCTCCACCATGGAGGCAGGGCAGCGGGCGCATGTTTCTGTGCTTAGCACCCGGGGGGGCTCCCCCCACGGGGATGGCAGAGGGGTGGCATTTGGCTTGGGTAGATGGCAGGGGGTGGGGCGGTCTAACGATTGGCAGGTGATGAGCGAGGGCCAGCAGCGTCTGGACCAGGGCCTAGCCCGCTCCTGTACCTTCGTGGCCAGACCAGGGCAGGAGGCGGAGCTTCAGGCAGCCGGACATTGTTGATTTCAGCCCCCCAACCCATGTGGGTGGACTCGAGGTGCAGTCAGCCTTGGGACAAGTGCTGGACCAGACCTCTCTGAGCAGCAGCTGCCTTCCCACTGCCGGTCCTGCTCCCGCTGCAGAGCCCACATACATCGCTTGCGGCAGGGTGCAAGCGCTGGCTGCCTCTTAAAATAACACCCCCCTGAGAGGCTCGCCGCGGTATTTTGGACTCTGGCCGTCCTCAGGCGTCTATTTGCAGCGTTGTAGCAGCAGGGTTAAGTGCGAGGCCTGGGGGTGAAGCGAGTGCAGCTGGTAGCGTTATTTCTGCACAGCAGCTCTCTGCACCACATCACCACTTGCAGACTTGAAGCATCAACATCAGTTCACAGCCTGCGGTCCAGGCAGCCAAACCCCCGCAGAAACAGCTGCGAATATCACTCTGTAATGACCCTTCTACCTTGCTGCCTTTCCCACGCTCCTTATGGGATAAATGGAGTGACCATGTGCTAGGAACTGCTTGGCAGGATCTCTGCTGCCATAAAGTCACATCCCTCCATTGCCAGCAGCCAAGCAG
>NW_020676505.1:0-2446 GCF_002925995.2 Terrapene triunguis
GAGTTATATTGATATAGGTTAAAGGTTGTAGAAGAAGTGGGTTTCGGGAGGGATTTCAATGAAGTGAGGGGTGACATGGGAAGCTAATATTTACCCATTTCTCTGTCTGGTTAAGCCAGAGGCTTTGCCTGTCTTAGAAAAATTGTAACAGACTAACTAAATTGATCTAGTTAAACTGATGGACTCCTCTAATGTAGATGCACTTAAACCATTTAAACCTTGCTTAAATCAATTTGGTTAAGTTGGTAATTTACCGATGCAAGCTACACTGGTTTAAGTTGGTTGAAGTGCATGTTTAACTTTGCTTAAGTGTGTCTGTATTAGGGGTTTGCATTGCTGGCTGACATAAAATCCATTTAGTTAAACTGGTGAACTTTTTAAAAAGTAGTCTATGCCAGAGAAACCCCAGAAAAACATCAAAAGAGAGACGGTTTATCTGACTTCCCCTCCACCCCATATTCATTATTCATCTTTGCAGGAAGTTCTGTTCCAGCAGTTGCTAAGTTTAACTTCACGGAAGAGCTACGTAAGTTGTTTGTTTCTTAGCCTACCTATACCACACACCTTTGCCTAGAGTGACCAAGTGTCAAAATAACAGATTAAACTGAGCTATGCTGAAAGCAATTCCTCCTGTAAAAGATCAAGTACTTCCTGCTGTCTTGTAAAAACAGCATTTTAATAACAAAGAACAGGATTTGGTGATGTGCAGGGAGAGGTCAGAGCATTATAGATTCATAGTTGAAGGCCAGAAGGAACCTTTATGATCTAGCCTGACCTCCTGTATAACACAGCTCATAGAATTTCATGCAGTAATTCCTGCTTTGAGTCCATAACTTCTGGATGAGCTAGAGCACATCTTTTAGAAAGACATTAGTAATGGCTCTTCTTGCTCTATTGTCTTCAGCATGGAGTCTCTGTAGAACTGGCTAGGAAAGGTTCCATGCAGCAGTCAGCTTGCAGTAGAACGGGCCAATCAGATGCAAAAACCTCTTTCCTTTGCCCATCATACTTGTTAGTTTGAACAGCAGTAAATACCACAACATGTCTGCTATGCAGAACCCAATTAATGTCTCTAAGAAGCAGAACTAGTTACAATGACATTAGTCCAAATGATAGATTTTTGCAGCTAGCAACAAATGAATCTGACTCATTAGCTATTATTTTTATTATGGTAGCATCTAGGAACTCTAGTCATGGACCAGGACCCAGTTGTGCTAGGCACTGTACAAACACTGAACAAAAAAGACAGCCACTGCCCCCAAGACTTTATAATCTGACTATAAAACAAGAGACAACAGATGGATACAGACAGATGAGGGAGGACAAGGAAACAATGAGACCATATTGGTCAGGTGGTGGTCTCAGCACACGAGCAGCCTAACAGTTGTCAAATTTTTGTATAGGCAAGTCCTGCAATGAGCAGTGACTTGTTTCCCTGTTTATGATTTTATTCTTTGTACTCAGTTCCATTCTCATGCTTTCTATTAGTAAGTACGGTACTTGGAGGATGCTTTTCATGAAAATTACTCCATGTCATTTATTTTTTGTTCTATATGCCTCCGACAGGAGAGTTTTGATTAGTAAAAAAAAAAGCCAGGTATCAAATTTGATTATTTAAAATATGTGTACTGGTGGGGCCTAGAGATGGAACAGCACTTGTACTGTCCCTGCGGTGGTCATGTATGAGAGAAAACCAGTACTGATACAACCATTCTGTGAATCATCATTCTAGTTTTGGATAATTTTCACTGGTGGGTGAAACTGAGTAGCCTCTATTTCCTACCTTCGGTTGAAGCTCCAAATATGTCTTCAGTTTTAATTTGATCATATTCACTCTTCTCGAAAACAGAGGGGTATCCTTAACTTTTTGACAGCTTGTCACATACCTGTGTGTGTGCTTATTTAAATGTAAGCATTTTTCTTCCTACGTAAGTGTTTGGCATTGTTGGTTTTTTAAATTGTGTTTGTTCTAGCTCATTAAAGACTCTTCCTCTCAAGAAACAGAAGGAAATAAGAACAGGAGTACTTGTGGCACCTTAGAGACTAACAAATTTATTAGAGCATAAGCTTTCGTGGGCTACACTTCTTCGGATGCATATAGAGTGAAACATATATTGAGGAGATATATATGCACACATACAGAGAGCATGAACAGGTGGGAGTTGTCTTACCAACTCTGAGAGGCCAATTAAGTAAGAGAAAAAAAAACTTTTGAAGTGATAATCAAGATAGCTCAGTACAGACAGTTTGGTAAGAAGTGTGAGAATACTTACAAGGGGAGATAGATTCAATGTTTGTAATGGCTCAGCCATTCCCAGTCCTTATTCAATCCTGAGTTGATTGTGTCTAGTTTGCATATCAATTCCAGCTCAGCAGTCTCTCGTTGGAGTCTGTTTTTGAAGTTTTTCTGTTGTAAGATAGCCACCCGCAGGTCTGTCATTGAATG
>NW_020676506.1:0-6341 GCF_002925995.2 Terrapene triunguis
TTAACAGGGGAGTTGTGAAGATAAAATTCAATAATGATTATGACATGCTCAGAAGTTATCATAAAGAAGGGCATAGAAGTGCCTATAAAGATATTCAAATCACCAACAGGAAGATAACACATTATGGCACAGTGCTGCTGGGGATACCAATCTCTCTCTACACCAAACCCTGCTGCATAGGAGTTAGAGAAAATGTTATAGACTATCTATAGCTTCCATCAACTTTCTCATGAATATTGGAATTACTACTCTGTGACAATTCTCTGCCTTTTACAGTAACAGCATCTAGAAAAAGAAGAGATTTATGTGTTGGCAGTAAGAGGGGTGAGTTAATCTAGAAACATTACACGCAGTTTGGAGATCTGAAGTGGAACATGCATTCTTTCTTGCATGCTCAGTTGGAGGTTGTAGAGTGCCAGGCTCTTTTGGGACAGCTGTATTAGTGTGGTGGTTTGTTTACCATGTCAGCTGATTGCACCTCACAATGTATGGCAGACTTGAACATGACTGGTTTAAATGAGATTGAATTTCTTCCCCAGTTGTACCCCCTAGCTCCAGCTGTTTGAGTCTGGACAGGTTCTTTATCCAGCCCTTGTTGTCAGTAAGATTCTTTAGGCTGGGTTGTGGAAAGATAAAGAGGCTATAGGAAAAACAAAACAGACCAATGTGAAATGAGTTTTAGACAAAATTAAAATATTTGACATTTATATCAATCCTTTCATTATAGAGGTTCAAAAGCACTTTACAACGCATATATATATACACTCTAAAGAGGAGATTTCCAAAGGTACAAATAACAGGTGCCTAACTCCCACTGACTCTAAAATAATAGTAGTACCTAGCTCTCATATAACACTTTTTCATCAGTAGATCTCAAAATGCTCTACCAAGGAGGTCAGTATCATTATCCCCATTTTACAGATGTGGGAATTTAGGCATGGGAGATGAA
Organism: Terrapene triunguis; assembly: GCF_002925995.2. NCBI lineage: Eukaryota > Metazoa > Chordata > Testudines > Emydidae > Terrapene > Terrapene triunguis. The sequence continues at coordinate 950 of NW_020676506.1, forward strand.
ATGACAGATCTAAAGTCTGCCAGCAGGCCAGTGATTAAAGTGGGATTAGAACCCAGATCTCCTGAGTTAAAACCAATGTGCTAGCCACCAAGACAAAATGCAGACAGCCAGAGGGCAGCGGACAACTTGTACACAGACTACCACACAGCCATGGGGGTATGGGACTTTTTTAGCCAAGGACATAAAAGAAACCCCTTATCTCATAAAACAATGGCATTGTTAGGGCAAGATTATGATTTATGGGCACTGTTCTGCATTAGGGACAGAGTGAAAGCTTCAATGCCTCAGCAGTAGCTCCTGGAGGAATTGTACCCCACAACAATCCCCAGATCAATATATCACTCCAAGGGAGCACATGTTGCCCCATCCTTTAAGAGAAAACAGTGAAGCAAATCAGTGTCATAATTAGAGCTAGTCAAAAATATTCCACTGGAATGTTTTTCCAGGAGGAAAGACTGTTTGACGGAAATCAAAAATTTCTGAGGGAATGTGCCAATTTTGGCAAAGTTTTGTTTTTAAAAAATCGAAACCAGATGTCCCATTTTGAGGTTACTGGAGCAGCAGATTTCAATTTTTCATTTTGAAATGACTTTTTGGTAATTTGAAAAATATATATCTTATAAAGTAAAAATTAGAACAAAATCTTTCAGTTTTATCAAAACAAAATATTCTGATTGAAACAAAACCACTTTTTAGAAAATTCTGTTTTGTAGAAAAAAATGAATTTTTTTGGTTTTGTTCTGATTTGAATGAAAAAAAAATCAAAATCTTGGCATATTTTGAAGAATAGAAATTCCATTTTCCAACCAGCTCTACATATAACAAGCACAATACTTAGTGCTCCACTTGCCTAGTTGTTGTCAGTTGCTATTGCTTTGTGTGTGCTGTAGTAAAAATGAGTCTTGAGGAACAATTTGAAGGAGAAGATGGTAGCAACTGTGCAGATTTTTTCATGGAGTTTTTCACTGCACAAAAAGGCCAGTTTAGGAGAATGATAGAAACATATCTGAACTCAGAAAGATATTTCAAAAGCAGAAATATGTGGTTCCTTTTCTGATTTGACTACACCCAATACACTAAAACCTCTTCACAGTTCACAGGTTTCATACAAGATAAAAAAAGAATGGGAGAACCTCGGTATTACAAAATCCACAGAGGAGAAAGATATCTTTCACAATGAATCAAGCATTTCTCATACACCAGGGCTAGTATTGGCATCCCAATGCACCATAAAGTAATGAATATATTTACTTTAGAAAAAGGATTTTTCGTTTTATGTCTGAGGAGAAAACAATTTTTATCCTTTTAGGACATATTATTGAGTTGTTGTGATCTATGTGTCAAAAAGTCAAAAATATGAAGAAGGAAGTAGGTGTTGCAATACAGTGTGCACGTTTACTATTGAACCACTTGCAGAAAATTTGTGGTCAGTCAGACGGCACAGCTTCAGATTATCAGATGTGGATGAGGAATCAGGTAAGATATATAAATCTTTTGGCTATGTCACTTGAAGAAGGAGTTCCTACTAGAGTCAAACAACAAATCCCGAGAACAGCTGAGTTGCAGAGATATATTGTAACCGTTCAGAATACTGCTTTGTTATGTGCTTTATTTTTAATTATGCAAGGCTAAATCTTGGGGTTTGTGCCCAGTTTTTACTCAGTCCTTGATCAGACAAACCGCCCTCAAAGTCAATGGAAGTTTGCTTGAGTAAACACTTATTAAGGATGTTGGACCTTCGCATTTGGTCCATTGAATTTAAGGGAGTTGTTTTTACTCTTCTGATATAATTCTTGTAAATGCACATGCTTGATTTTACATTGAATATTGTACATGGGCATAAGTACTCACAGTATTTTAAGTGATAGATGGCGCATTATGATTCTGTTGGCTGTCTAAGGTTTTTTTGTTAACTTTACAGATCAGAGGGTCTATTTTGTTGTATAGGTCTGCAAATAATTCCCATTTGTTCTGAGTTATGTGCATGCATGAAAGGTGGGATTTATGCTAAAAAAAAAAAGCAAAACCTTTGGTTCTTTTCTATTTCTAACTGAACAAATCATTGTGGAAACAACATGATTTCACTCACCCAGTTAATTACAAAATACATGTTATTTCTGAGAAATGTACATAACTCTGCTGCAATATTACCCCATTATGCATGTCCATGCTTTGATTGGTCAGTATTAATTTATTAATAACTATTTTACAGTGCCCAAAAGTGACATAAGTCCTTTACATATATATATAGATAGATAGATAGATAGATAGATAGATAGATAGATAGATAGATACACATTGTTTTAAAAGACATGAGGTAGAATTAACAAGAAACCTTATATTACTTAGGTGCTAAAGTCACTTAAACACTTTAAAAAAAATTACTCCTAGTCCCTCTCCAAAGGGCTTCTGACCTAAAATTTAGACAAGATACAAGTGATAGGAACAAATAGGGTGAGGACTAGAACCTACAAAGGAAGGTTAAACAGTTACTTAGATTTGTTATGTGTTATGTCATTGTTGAACTGAGCTGTAGGAGTGAGAAAAGATGGGGGTAAAGCTGTGCAAATAACAGATTTTTCAATTCTCTGGCAATTTTGAAAAATCCCAAAATGTTTGTTTTTTAATGTTTTAAAATGTGTATTTTTAAAATGCAGCATGTTTTAAACTACTTTAAATACAATTAAAGAAAACTTTGAAATGAAAATTCATTACATTTCTTTTCAAAAACATCAAAACAAAACATTTTAGATGGTCTTTTTGAATTTGATTTTTTTTCAAAACAAATGGATTAAATTGATGCGAATTCGTGAAAATGTTCAGTGTCATCAAATCTGTGTTTTTGCCAAAAAAAAAAAAAGTTTTGGTTAAAAATTATGTCCAGCTCTAGATGGGAGTATTAGAAGTAGGAGGAAGGGGGAGGTGATGAGTCGGAGAGTGGTGGCATAGGGACATAGCAGGAGGGAAAGGGGAAAGACTAGGCATTAACTCCATGTTATGGGTTACACTCCACCTCCCGTCCTGTGGCATTAATCCTGCCTTGAGCACAATGGGCCTAGGTTGCAGATGGATGTTAATTTGGCTCAGTATAGTTCCACTTAAAGTTATTGCAAGAATAATGCTGCTATTATCTCAAACATTGTAGAGTTTCTCTTGGCTTTCCAGCCTCTTTGGAGCTTTGTCAGGGAGTTTGAGCAGCTCTGCTTGTTGGTCTACTTCAGAAAACCTAGTGACACAAAGCTTATTAGAACCTGAGAAAGTATAACACTAGGGCCTGATCCTGTTCTCAGTGACACTGATTGATGGAAAAAATCCTAATGACTGACAGGGGCGGCTCTATGTTTTTTGCCGCCCCAAGCACGGCAGTCAGGCGGCTTTCGGCGGCACACCTGCGGGCGGTCCGCTGGTCACGCAGATTCGGCGGCATGCCTGCCGGAGGTCAGCCAGTGCCGTGCCTTCAGTGTCCCCGCTGCCGAATTGCCGCCAAAGCCGCGGGATCGGTGGACCTCCCGCAGGCATGCCGCCGAAGGCAGTCTTACTGCCACCCTCACAGCGACTGGCAGGCCGCCACCCATGGCTTGCCACCCCAGGCACATGCTTGCTGCGCTGGTGCCTGGAGCCACCCCTGTTGACTGGATCGGGAGCAGGATCAGACAGCTCATTTCTGATTGGCACTGGGTCACTTGTCCCCGTTCCTTTAGAAAGTGATGTATTTTTTCTGTTACATTTAAAAACAAGTTAGTTTTAGGGCATATTGTATGACTTTGAATTTAATCATTTTTAAAGATACAGGGGGAAATACTTTATTTTCTTTTGGCCTACTGTGGTTTACTCTAAATTAGAACATAATTCCCCATACGGGGAAAACAGCGCAAGAAGGCCAGAAAACAGATTCACACACTATCTGGTCTGCTCATTTGTAACAGTTTCTCACCCTATAGAATCATGTATTCTGCTTAAGGATAATTGGTGAGCTCTATGTGATGTAGCTGTATCTGTGTCGGTCGCAGGATATGAAAGAAACAAGGTAAATAAGATAATATCTATTGGACCAACTTCTGCTGGTGAGAGAGAGACAGAGACAAGCTTTCTACCACACAGAGCTCTTCTTCCTGTCTGGGAAAGAAACTCCCAGCCTCACAGCAAAATGCAAGGTGGAACAGATTGTTTAGCATAAGTAGTTAGCATATATTGTAAGGGACCATTCAAGATAGAGTGGGCTGTTAACACTTCTGCAGTCATAGGACAAAAAGAGGGGGTTAGTGGGTTACAGATTGTTGCAATGATAAGCCATAGATCCAGTGTCTCAGTTCAGTCCATGATTTGTAGGTATATTACAACAATCTGTAACCCACTAACCTTGAATGGTCCCTTTCAGTATGTGCTAATTACTTACGCTAAACAATCTGTTCCACCTTGCATTTTGCTGTGGTGCTGGGAGTTCCTTTCCCAGACTTGAGGGAGAGCTCCATGTGGCTCGAAAGCTTCTCTCTCTCACCAACAGAAGTTGGTCTAATAAAATTTTTATTAAAGTTAATGTTAAAAAAATTATACAATACATATGTTGGGAAAAGAGTGTCTGTACATGTGGGTATAGTGCTTAGATTATCCACAGATACAAAGTTTGTTTTTAAAGTCATATGACACATAGAGTACATAATCAGTAATAACCCAAATTTAGGTGAATAGATTTAACAATACAGTTTAGATATTAGAATTTAAATACTTGGGTACATCACTCATGAAAAGTTGTACAGACATTTGGTTGTGGAAAGCAAAATATATCAATGAGTGGAGATTGTCCCTCAGGGCGCGTCTTCACCGGCAACGTTAAAGCGCTGCCGCGGCAGCGCTTTAACGTGGCTTGTGTAGTCGCGGCACCAGCGCTGGGAGAGAGAAATTCTTTCTCTCAGATGTAAATGACTATTCACAGCAGTGGAGAATCTAGCCCCCAGTCTTTCAGGAAATGCTGAAGAGTTTGCAGTAGCTTTCTCTACATGGTACATTGGGTTGTGCAGAGTTCCTTGGTTCCTACTGAATCCCTGGAAACCCCTTCCTTGCTAAACAGGGGAGAAAAGTGTGTTTGAGTGTAGAGCCAGTATGTGACGTTGAGCAGAACAGAAATAATGTGCACGATGACTCCAAAATGGGTTGTTATGTAGCTCACTTGGAGTGTAGAAATTCACTTTAACTCCAACCCCAGTTGTGTTATTACTGATGGGTGACTGAAGTCAGGGGATGAAACATACTAGTCTACATGTCCCAGGTCAAAGGGCAGGACTGAGGCCCCAGAGTGGGTGACCGGAATCTATCTGAATCATGCTGTTTTGTTTTTAAAATGAAAGAAAGGTTTCACTTCAGTTAAGAAGTCACTTTGAGATACAGGCTGTTC
>NW_020676507.1:0-2675 GCF_002925995.2 Terrapene triunguis
GGTTTACTTAGGTTTACCTCCGTGCCTGCGGATGCTCTAGGTAAACAAACCATCTCGGCCCGCCAGCGGCTTATCCTGATGGCCCGGGAGCCAAAGTTTGCTGACCCCTGAATTATAGGGTCGGCTTATGAACGGGTTATAAAAATTTTCCATCTTTACTTATCCATCTTGGGGGGGTTGGCTTATAAACAAACTGGCTTATCGTCGAGTATATATGGTAGTTCTGAAAATCCCATGCAAGTCTTCCGAGGAAAATTATCCCTTTTTTTGAAAGGATTCTAAATTTGTCGGCCTTTTATCCTAATGTTGACTGAGAATTGCAACTTAAAACAAACTACAGTACTGATTTAAAACAAGATAGCTTGCATCTGTTACTGTAGTACCATGATGAGCTGTTAAGTCACAACAGGATTTTACATTATCTTCCATGAGCGTGCATGGCCAACACCATTAGCTTGACTTCCAGAGTTGGTGACGAATTTCCAGCAATACACATGATTATTGCTCTGCCTCATGCCTCCTGGCTCTGTTTATACAGCTACAAACGAATAAGAATGAACATAGCTGTGGTCTTCTGAGATGTTTGTCCATAATGCATATATGTGCACAACAAAGTTTAATTGTGGTTTTGTTTTGTTTTTTTGTTTTTTCCCTCTTCTCTCCCTCGTGTTAATAAAAGATTGTTGAAGGTGAGTAGTCCTATTTCATGTATTCCCAACTAACAGAATTGTGACCATTTTGTAATGCATTGTATGGTATGTGCACACCTTACTAGCAAGAATATGCTTTCCACTAGCCTCCCTTTAAAATTGTCTCACTCATTTGTCTTCAGGTATATATTGCTTAGTGTCAAACTAAACTAGTCAGTGAAACCAAATCAACTTTATTGCTTTTAATTACTAGTAATTAACACACTCATGCTAAGGAAATGCTCCCTGGGTTTATACTACTATTTAATACAGCATCTGAAGATTTAATGTGCTGTATCAGCACTTACTTCGTGAAATAACCCCAATGTGGTCATTGTCCCTTAATACAATTCTCAACACTTTTACCACACATGGTAGTGGATATAGTTTGAGAAAGTAGGATAAACTTGAAGATACAAAGTCTAATTTGTTGGTCTGCCATAAAGTGGAACTTGGCCAAAATCTCAAATGCTCCCTCCAATCCCCTGGCTTGTGTGTATGTGGTGGGACACTACTACGGGTTTCTACTAAAGTCTTTATAGAGAAATGCTCATTCCAAGACTCCATATATTACATACACAAAACTTAAAAGAACATTAAGGTTGCAAAGTCAGGAAATGCCAAAATTACAGTTGTCCGTGCAATCTTACTTCACTCCCCTGGTTCATAGGTATTGTGATAGTTTTCAGTTACCTGATCAAATTATATATTTTCCACAGAACTGTCTCATTCATTGCACTGAATGATGGTGCACAGGAATGAATCAAGGTTACGCGTTGAATTATGCTGTTGTCTGTTGGACCTTTGCCTCTTTCTCCAACTCCCCTCCCCCCCTGTCTTTCAGAAATTGAAAGGTATGTAGTGAATGAGGCAGAAGACTGCAGGGAGTGAGGATAAGTTCATGATCTATGGCCCTGAATGCTGCCCTGGAAAATTTGATTCTGTTTTATCTTTATCTGATCCTGTGGAATTTACTTAAACCAAACTTTACAAAGGTGGCCATTAATAGTGTGCTCATTTTCTAAGTGCTCAACCTGTGATAGTTGAGGCCTGACTTGTGGATGTGCTGAACACTCTCAGCTGCAACTGAAGTCAGTGGAACGTCTATTCTGAATATACCCAGGGCTATAAAATGCTGAAAAGTCTGAAAAGTCAGGTCCTTGTGCCTCAAGTTGGATATCCAACCAGTGAGATTGGTTGAACAGAAATTAAAAGATACAGCACCAAAAATAATATCCCTACAAGCTGCATGGAAACTTTTTAAAGACACCATAATAGAGGCTCAACTTATGTATACCCCAAATTAAAAAACATAGTAATTGAACCAAAAAAGAGGCACTGTGGCTAAACAACAAAGTAAGAGAAGCAGTGAGAGGCAAAAAGGCATCCTTTAAAAAGTGGAAGTTAAAACCTAGTGAGGAAAATAGAAAGGAGCATAAACTCTGGCAAATGAAGTGTAAAAATATAATTAGGAAGGGCAAAAAACAATTTGAAGAACAGCTAGCCAAAGACTCAAAAAGTACTTAAAAAAAAAAAAAAAATTCTGCTATTACATCAGAAGCAGGAAGCCTGCTAAATAACTAGTGGGTCCTCTGGACAATCAAGATGCTAAAGGAGCACACAGGGACAATAAGACCACTGAGGAGAAACTAAATGACTTCTTTGCATTGGTCTTCACAATTGAGGATGTGAGGGAGATTCCCAAACCTGAGCTGTTCTTTTTAGGTGACAAATCTGAGGTACTGTCCCAGATTGAGGTGTCATTAGAGAAGGTTTTGGAACAAATTGATAAATTTAACAATAAGAAGTCACTAGGACCAGATGATATTCACCCAAGGGTTCTGAAGCAACTCAAATGTGAAATTGCAGGACTACTAACTAGTCTGTAACCTGTCATTTAAATCCTGCTTCTGTACCAGATGACTGGAGGACAGCTAATGTGTGGTGAAGACAAATTCATTAACATTTGTGAAGTACACAGATACT
>NW_020676508.1:0-1634 GCF_002925995.2 Terrapene triunguis
CATGCACTTTAACTCCCTTTATTTGAAGGTGTTGGCTCAGTGGTGGGTATTTACACTTGTGCAGAATTAAATTCTATTGTACCAAAATTTTATCCATTTCAATTGTATATTGAGACTTTTCTTCCTACACTGCACATGAACGAGTATGAAATGTACAGAATTGTAATTCAGTTCCACCATTATTATCCTCATGTATAAAGAAGGCCATGTTAGAGAAATAACCTACCCTGTGCCTTGTTTCACAATCCTGAAGGAATTCGTTACCATTGGGTTACTCTGACCCATTAGAGAGATGTTTTCCAAAGAAAGAGAAAGTAGTGCACACAGTGCACCTGGTGACTTCAGCCCAACGGATGCTATGACATAAAGCAAGTTTTCGATGTTTGAATGATACATTTTAGCACTCTGGCTGAGCAAGCATATTTGTGCCTCCTAATGTGTTTTTTTAAATTATTGTTGTCAGACACTCCCGGTGTGGTGCTCTGCGCTGTTCAATGTTGATATCAATCGGCTGCGTGCGTGTGTTCCCTCTGTGTGCTGCCCCAGCTCTGCGCGGATAGCTGACACAGCAGACTCCGAGAGAACCCCCAATGACCACAGACTCTAGTAAGGTACGAAGGCATGTCGGCCAGGTTTATTGTCGAAGAGAAACACAGTCTCCAGCTTTCCCTGGCATAGAAGTCCAAGGTGCTGCTAAGGTGCTGCTAGCTAGTACATATGCCCTCCCTGACAATGGACTCGGCTCAGTCAGTGGCAGGACTTTCCACTGCCCCCTAGGCTGGACAAAGACATCGTCCCAGGGATTCATTCTTATACACAGGTACAAACAAGTTACACATCACTCCTGACGTATTGAGCTACAACCCCTCCACGTAGCAAGGTGCCGCCTCTCACCTTGTACATGTTGGTTCAAACAAAACAACTCTATCCATCATATTACCCTTTTGGCCCTGTCATTGGGATGGGTCAGCTTGTTCCTTGTTATCTGTGTGGAGTGTAAAAGTATGTGAATGTTCCGATATCTGGTGTCCAGTACCTTTTAGGTATGTCTCTTTTTGCAGCATCAGCCCTTTCCTTGCCAGCGTCTGTGAGCAGGGCCTGCCTCTGGCTCACAGCTTAACTTTCCTTTATGTTAGCAAAGTCTTGACCATTACTTTAGTTCAGGCCTTAGGCCTCATACTGGGCCTCTGATAAGGGTTTATGTTTCAGGGCCTCCTCTTACTACAATTATTATTTTTATTTCAGATTATTTGAGTTAGGATATTCTAGACTAATGATAATTCAGATTAAGATTTGTTCACGGTTAATTTTAGTAAAACTCAGGGAGAGGTCATGGGCAATGGAAGCCAGAGACCTAGCTCTGACTTTTACTATAAATAAATGTGAAAAAATGGGGAAAAGGGGGGGACCCCTGATGGCTCGGAGATCCGGGGTACCCCTGGCATCTGCGGTGGCTAAGAGTACCAGGGTTCCACCTCCCACCCGCCATCTGGAGCTCTGGAGAATAGCAAATATGGCAGGCAACCAACGTGGCTTAACAGTGAAATCTTCACTTAGCTTAAACACAAAAAGAAAGCTTACAAGAAATGGAAACTTGGACAGATGACTAGGGAGGAGTATAAAAATATTGCTTG
>NW_020676509.1:0-1363 GCF_002925995.2 Terrapene triunguis
GGGGGGGGTTGGATAGGGGGTGGATGGGGGTGGGATCCCCCCCTGCTCCCTGTCCCCTGACTGCCCCGCCCCCTATCCACACCCCTGCCCCCTGACAGCCCCCCCCCGGGACTCCCACCCCCTATCCAACCCCAGGGGGGTGGTTAGGGGCGGGGGGTCCCGAGAGGGGGCGGTCAAGGGACAAGGAGCAGGGGGGGGGTGGATGGGTCGGGGGTTCTGAGGGGGGCAGTTAGGGGGTAGGAAGTGGGAGGGGTCGGATAGGGGGTGAGGGCCAGGCTGTTTGGGGAGGCACAGCCTTCCCTACCCGGCCCTCCAGACAGTTGAGCAACCCCGATGTGGCCCTCGGGCCAAAAACTTTGCCCAACCCTGCAGTAGAGGATCCCTCAGTTAGCTGAGATCAGTGTGTTGTCCTGCTATTCAAGTGCAAATAGAGGGGGAGGCCGGTCCGGGAGAGGGGGCCTGGCTGGAGGAGACAGGGCAGAGTGGGGGTGGGGGAGCGTGGGGTCTGGCTGGGACGGGGAGGGTGAAGTGGAAGGAGGAATTGCTGGGTGGGATGAGGGGCCCAGCTGGGAAGGGGGTGCGAGGGCTGGCTGAAGGGGGCTGGCTGGAGTGGGGAGCCAGGGACCAGCCTGGGGAGGGGGACCAGGTGGAGCGGGGCATGTGTCAGGCACTGCACAGAGCCTGACCGAGTTCGGGGCCCCCGTTGTGCCAGGCACTGCACAGACACACACGCCAGATCTACACTTAAAATGTGGATCCCCCTTGTGCCATCGCTCGGGGGGGGGGGTGTGAAAAACTCACCCCCCTGAGCCCTGTCGTTAAGCCAACCCACCCGCCAGTGTAGACGCAGCTAAGAACTCTTCCCTGGCCCTCGCTCCTGTCTCTCGGCGAGGGGGAGTCAGTCGCGTCTCCACTACGATGCTGCGGCAGTATTCCCTGCAGCGCCCGGAGCGTAGCCACGGACCCCGTGCGAGACGGGCCTGGGGCCAGATTCACCCTGTTGATTATGCTCATGCCCAAGGACCAGCCAGGCGCTGAGCTCCCTCGAACCGGTAGATCCCACTCCCCTCCCAGAGCCAGGGAGAGAACCCAGGAGTCCTGGCTCCCAGCCCCATATGCTCTAACCACTAGACCCCACTCCCCTCCCAGAGCCGGGGAGAGAACCCCGGAGTCCTGGCTCCCAGTCCCCCTGTTCTAACCACTAGACCCCACTCCCCTCCCAGAGCTGGGGAGAGAACCCAGGAGTCCTGGCTCCCAGCCCCCCCATTCTAACCACTAGACCCCACTCCCCTCCTAGAGCTGGGGAGAGAACCCAGGAGTCCTGGCTCCCAGCCCCCTTCTCTAACCCACTAGACCCCACTCC
>NW_020676510.1:0-1039 GCF_002925995.2 Terrapene triunguis
CTCCAGCTGACCCCACTGACCAGTCCATTTCCACCCCCTCCTCAGATCCTGGCCACTCCCCGACTCTGATTTGCTCCCTTTGAACCCCTGTAAATAACAGTCTGCAGAATATGATTCCAAGTAAGGGCAGGGTGAGGGGAAGTGGCTTCAGCAGATGTTACTGAGCATGCTCAGTGCACCCTCAGTAGCAAAATCCTACAGACAGCAGTTTCTCACACTACAGCCCAGGCTCCCAGCTCACACTGGAGGCAGCAGCACCAGCAGTGTCTCGTACCTTACAGAGCTCCGCCTCCAGGAGCTGCCCCATGGCTCTTTTCCTGCTTCCTTCCTACCAGCTCCCTGCTGCTCCTGCCCCTTCTTGGTTCCTTCAAGCCCAACCTGGGCTGCAGCTGCTGCACTCACCAGGCCAGGGACTTTCTGAGGTGGGAACTAGCCCCATCTCTGCTGCTCCTCTTGCTTCTGTGTGTCCCAGAGCCGCTGCAGGGACTGACCCGCACCCAGGCTCTCGCTCCTATTAGCACTCGCAGGGGCCAGTCCAGCTACGGAAGAGTGAGCGCCCCTGGGAGTAGGGAAGTGCCAAGTCTCCCTGCCGGGAGGCAGGGGGATGAAAGAAAGGGAAAGAGGAGAGACCGAAAGGGGTAAGGAGAAATAAGTGGGGAAAGCAGCACCCAGCTCTTTTCTCCTGCATCATCCCTGAGTAGATTGCTCCTGAGCTCTGGGTAAATATCCCCCAGTGTCCAGGGTCTCCCAGATCCCCCTGCCTCCCCAGGGAATGCACATAGGGGTCTCCTTCCTGCCAGGTGTGATTACAAGCAGCTGTAGGTGTCACCCTTATGCCAGGATTTGAGAAAGACAGCAAAGCTTGGGAACATGCGTCTGTATTTACAGTCCAGTGTGACAATCCCTGCCCCAGGAGGTGTTTGTTCTCTACTCCTGCTGGATGGGCACAGAATGGGGCAGCAAAAGGTTTGTGTCAGTTTTTGGTGCTGCAGATTCCTTAACTTAGAAGAGTATGAAATGAAGAAAATGGAGATTGAAT
>NW_020676511.1:0-1807 GCF_002925995.2 Terrapene triunguis
CCTTGAGTATTCTAGGATGCATTTCATCAGGCCCTGGTGACTTGCAGACATCTAACTTTTCTAAGTGATTTTTAACTTGTTCTTTTTTATTTTATCTGCTAAAGCTACCCCCTTCCCATTAGCATTCACTAGGTTAGGCATTCCTTCAGACTTCTCGGTGAAGACCAAAACAAAGAAGTCATTAAGCATCTCTGCCATTTCCAAGTTTCCTGTTACTGTTTCTCCCACTTCACTGAGCAATGGGCCTACCCTGTCTTTAGTCTTCCTCTTGCTTCTAATATATTGATAAAAAGTCTTCTTGTTTCCCTTTATTCCCGTAGCTAGTTTGAGCTCATTTGGTGCCTTTGCCTTTCTAATCTTGCCTCATCATTTCAGCTGTGGCACTTGCACCAACTGTTATTGCAAAGCATGTTCCAGCACTATCTGAAAGTTTTCATATGCAAATATTCTCTCTTGTTGGACTAGTAATTTTGTTATTACATCATGTTAATGATTGGTTTTTGTAGTAACCTCCCTCTGATTGGGTTATTGATAAGCATATTCCCTAATCACTAATAGTGGGTCACAGTTTCAAAGGAAACACAATCCAGCCTCTAAAGCCATCCCGCAATCAGTTGCCCATCAGGGTAATCCGCTGGCGGGCCACCAGACAGTTTGTTTACATTTGCATGGCTGCCTGCAACTCCCAGTGGCTGTGTTTCACCGTTCCTGGCCAATGGGAGCTACGGGAAGCGGCGTGGGCCGCAGGGACCCCATTGGTTGGGAACGGCGAACCACGGCCACTTGGAACTGCAGGCGGCCACTGGGAAATGTGGGCAGCCATGCAAATGTAAACAAACTGTCTGGCAGCCCACCAGCGGATTACCCTGATGGGCGCGTGCAGCCCGCAGGTTGCCCACCACTGGTCTAATTCTACCCACCAATCAGATCATTAGATCACTTAAGTGCTATCATCTGCACCTGGAACTGAGTGTAGCTGAAAAATTAGAAGCCAGGTGGAGGCTACTTTAAAAATCTGGCACTGAAAGTTAACTAGGCTACTCTGAGCCTAAAATTCATGTAAAAGAAAATGTAAGGAAGGCCTCTTCTTGTTAGTGTGGTCTACAGCAGGTTTCAACTGTTTCCTTCCTTCCTGCAGTGGGGAGGGAGAGAGGGCACATCCATCGTATTAGAAAGATCATTAAGTGGTCCACCGAGACCATCAGCAATTTTCAAGTGGTCCGCGAAAAAAAAGTTTGAGAACCACTGGCGTAGAAGATGGATTACAGCTATTGACACACAGAAGCCTCTTCTCTTGCTCCCTTTCCCCCTTGCCATTGCTCATCACCAAGTGTCATCAACAACAAGTGTCTTTGGCCTTTATTTGTAACATGAAGGAGAACTCTTTACAGTAGCACTTTGCTATAGTATCTTTTCAGCACATAATTATAGATCAGATAATTGAATGGGGAAAAAAGACAAAGTAAACATTCTTGAACAGAAGGATATCATTTTCAAACCTGCAAAAACCTCTTTATATTCACCACCTTTTTTAACTTCTTTATATTTAATCATAGACGGGGCAAATCCCTGTCTTCTTGTAATGGTTTTTAAAACTTTAAGAGGTGTTGATTGTTTAGAGTAGTCACTGATGATTTTCCAGTCATAGCCTTGTGTCAAGCTGTATCCCCACTTTGAACTTTAGGGTACAAATGTAGGGGCCTGCATGAAAATGTGGCAAAAGACCACCTTGGCTTAACCACGAGATCTTGCATGATCTCAAAAATAAAAAGGAGTCATATAAAAAATGGAAACTAGGACAGATTAC
>NW_020676512.1:0-4914 GCF_002925995.2 Terrapene triunguis
GGGGAACAGAGGCTCCCCGCTCAGGATCGGGAGGAGGGAAGGAAGGCGATCTGGGGGGAAGAGAGGCTCCCCGCTGAGGATCGGAGGGGGGGAGGCAGGCGGGCGGGGGGAAGAGAGGCTCCCCGCTGAGGAGGCGGAGGGGGGAGGCGGGCAGGCGGGGGGAAGAGAGGCTCCCCGCTGAGGATCGGAGGGGGGAGGCAGGCGGGCGGGGGGAAGAGAGGCTCCCCTCTCAAGATCGGGGGGACACGGAACTTCCCGGGGCCCCGCACTCACCTGAGCAGCGCCCCCGGTTCCGCTGACGGCTCCGGTTGTAGCTCTCAGCCTCGCCCCTCCCCTAGGCAGCCCGAGCGGCGTCTCCACCTCCAGAGCCGCGACGGGGTGACGCCATCTTGTGTCTCTGACCTCGCAGCTCCCCCTCACATCCCCCACGGCGACGTGCTGCGTACCCACGCCAGACGCCTGACCTCGCCGGCCAATCGGAGGAGGGGACGCGCGATGACATCTGCCCTCTCGAATAGGGGTGGGAAGATGGGGCGCCGGGAGGCGGGACTTTAAATTGGCTCCGCCCCCAGGGCGGGGCACTGGCGGCTGCCGGCTGCTGCCAGGCGGCGGCGCTGCTGAGGTGGAGGCAAATGTCTTCCCCGCCCCCCCACCCCCCCGTGAGCTATTGGCCCCTCCCATTAGCTCCAGACCAACCCCATCCTGAGGAGGGAGCCCCCCCGTGTCCCTCCCCTGTGGACGGGGTGTGTCAGGTGTCAGCCCTCCTGCCCCAGCAGCATGGGCTCATGGGGGGCATTGCGGGCCAGTGCATGGTGCCCTCAGCCGGGACTCCACACCCCAGACTTCTGGTCCCAGCTCTGCCACTGGCCTGCGTGGGTAAACCGCCTGCCCGCTCTGTGCCTCAGTTTCCCCTTCTGCAAATCAGGGCTGATGATACTGACCCCTCTGGAGCTGCGTCGAGATCCACAACTGGAAAAGGGTTAGGGCAGAGCTAGGGGTTAGTGCCCCACCCTGTGGCTGGAGGAAGGGGTGCCTCAGAGGCCTCTTTCCGGGTCTAAGGTACAGCCCCCATTACCACAGTATCTGAGCACCTCCCAGTCTGTAATGTGTTTATCCTCCCTGGTCCCCTGGAAGGTAGATCCCCCTTGTACAGATGGGGCACTGAGGCAGAGAAACTAAGCGATTTATACACAGTCCTCAGAGCAATATTTTGAACATCGTGTTAATATTTCTGAAACAAAACTGTAGAATAGAAACTGGGAGACCTTTCGGGATACCCTATATTCAGGGAAGCGCACATTCATTTCGATAACATTCATTTTGCCCCCTGAGGACAAGCGTTCTCAATAGGCCCCAAACTCTCACTACCTAGACTAAAATGGGCTCTAAATTAATGTTGACCAGATTCTTACAAAAAGTCTGTGGAAGAGCAAGGAGTCAAACCCAGGTCTCCGGCTAGCGCCTCAGTCACTGGACAATCCTTCATCTGCGCAGGGCGGGAGGGTGGGCTATAATTCTCCTCTTCCTACTCTTAGGTGTTTCTGTTGGTCTGTTTACAGTGGAAAATGGCTTCCTTGGCATTCTTCGCTTCCTCCTGCACCCTTCTGTCCAAGTTTTCTCTTTTTATAAGACCAAAGGGGAAAAAAAAGACTGTCTTTTAAATCAAGAAAAGAATAAATTCTCTGACTTCACATGACTCTAGGCAGCAAAAGGTTTCATGAGCAAAGGAACTGTCCTCTTTGCAGTCTACTTGAACAGGACCCATCTCTGCCTTCTCTATTCTGTGCAATGTCAGTTTCAAAGTTGCCGTATGGAAAGGCCTGAGATTCTGGAGACAGATCTGATGGCGTAAGAAATCCCACGCAAGTCTGAGGCTTGGTGGTACACAGGGCTCACAAGCCTGGTTAGGTGGTCACCATCCATCCAAAAGAGACATTTAGAAATTTGGATTTCTGTCATTTAATACTCTAATTTTCACCTCCATAAGTAACCTAGGGAAAAACATATAAGCTCATACATTTCAGGTATTAGTGCAATATAGCCAATACAAAATATTCCACATATCCTTTCAATACCCTAGAACAAGAGGACTTGCTAATAAGATGGAGTTGGTCAAAACCATCACTAAGGCCCTGATCCTGCAATGAGCTCCATACAGAGGACTCCTGATTTTAGCAGGGCTCTGTCCTGGCACAGGTTCTATCCACATAGAATTTGGGCCAAAGTATTGCAAGCTTGAGTGGGTGTGGATGTATGCAGTGTTGCTGTAGCCATGTCAGTCCCATTATATTAGAAATACAAGGTGGGTGAGGTTATCTTTTATTGGACTAACTTCTGTTGGTGAGAGAGACAAGCTTTTAAACTTACACAGAGCTCTTCCTCAGGTCTGGGAAACATACACAGAGTATAACAACTAAATACAATGCAGAACAGATTGTTTAGCATGTGATTATACATATTGGATCTGAATTGTGAGTGAAGGAAGAAGTGGTGGGGTGTAATGTCTATATACAGATTCTCTAACAAGAGATCAGTCAGATAGTTTAAAAATAATTCAGCTAGCTATAAAGTAACACTTGCTGTAGGTCTCCCTGGAAGGCAAGGACAGCTAGCTATAAAGGGATATGTGTAGAATGAAGAATGTGTATCTGCCTCTGAAGGCAGATGATCTGCTAATGTATCCCTCATACCACATAGGCACAATGGTGTCAACTCACTTTCTCTAGCCTGGCCCTCAGGACTGCGATGTAACAGCCCTTTTGTCTCTCTCCCCTAGTGCAGTCATGGTGACTGCCAGAATAATGTCTGTCCCTGCCTTCCAGGGAGACATGCAGCCAGTGTTAGTTTAAAAAAAAAAAAAAAGACAGGAGGAAAGCAGCCAGGCTGCAGCCTCTCCTGCCTGAAATTGGCAAGGAGACAATATCTTACAAGGTGATTTATCCTATATAAAAGGAAAGCAGTGGGTTTAGGATTTGTATTATCAATTCAGCAGAACCTCAGAAATTTGCATGTCCCATATAATCTATACACAAAATGCAAGTAGTATCTCCCCACTTCTCAGTAGAGATATAATAGCAAAGTGCTATAGTGAGGTTTCATATCAGAATCAGAAGCCAGAGGTGGAAAAACAATATTAAGCTAGGGTGATGGTTGCATTAGGATATTTATGTTTATTTATAACAACAGAAATGCACATTTATATGAAATTATAAATATTTGACTGTGTCTCCCCTCACTTTTCATGTAACTTGTCTTCTTAGGCTCTGTGATGGGGCATCTACCCCACCCAAGGCTTGGAGGGCTTCCAATGACCAATTAACTGTCCAGGCTGCAACTGCAGAAGTGGGGCAGGGGGGATTTAATTAGAAAAGGCTCAGCTGGGCAGGCAACAGAAAGGATAGCCATTAGGAGGCAACACTAGCAGTGAGTGCACCTAATACAGGCCTGAAAAGATTTGTGTATATGCTAAGTTTTAGGCATGTGAATAGTCCCCTTGAAGCTAAGTGGTCTCACTGAATGCACAACGACAGAGAGTCAAGGTTCTTATATTCTCCTCCTCAGCTCTGCCACTGAGTGACCCTGGGAAAGTCACATTGCCTATATGTACTGCAATTTCCCCATCTGTAAAACTAACCTATCTCCAAAGGAGTACTAGCATGAATTTATTATTATTAGAGAGGAGGTGACAGGCTGAATAAAAAAATCCACTCAATTCATCTGCTCACATTGACCAAAATTTCACTTATGGAGTTATTTTAGAATGTGGCAGTTCTGAATATGCTCCCACAGAATATACACAATGGGCCAGATCCTTGGCTGGTGTACGTCAGCATTGATCCAACAGATTCTCATAGATTATATATGTACAGCAAAATATGCATCCTCCTCGGAAAGTTGCATATATAATACATTGCTCCCTACATTTATAACTAAATAAAAGTGTAGTGTAATAAAGGACTGTTATCCACAGCTTCTGTTTTACTCACATTCCAAATCAGAGGCAAGTTAGCTGCTTATTCCAGAACTAGGATCACTTAAAAAAAACTACTATTTTTCACATATTGTGGCTGTGACAAGCCAGACATGTCGGGGGCCCATGGTGGGGGAAACTTACCCAACTAGTTACTGTTATTGGGAGCTGCAGAGTGACCTTTGCAGTCTACAGAGGCTGAGCTGTGATGACTTTGCAAACACCCTCCCTTCTCTGTTACCTCACTCTTCCCCAATGCAATCAGGATAGCTGGATGAGGTTGGCAGGAGATCTCCCCTGGGGGGACAGTGTCTGGAGCGACCAAATGTTCCTTTGGGAATGGGATCTGCATAAGGATGGGATGCAGCAGCCAGGCTATCCCAAGGGGTGCCACAAACAGGGTGCAGCATTCAGAAGGGTTGGGTGGGGTCCTCCCAGGCAGCGGGTGCAGCATTCAGAAGGATGAGCTGTCCCAGTGGCTCTCCTGAGGGCAGAGAGATCAGAGGATTCTCGGGGTGGGACACGGCATGCAGAAGGGGTGAGAGTCAGCATTCAGAGGGATTGCAGGCCTGTGATTGGACACCTCCAGGGAGCATGGTCTTCGGAAGGCACTGGACTGTTTTGAGGTGTCTCCCCGGAACTGGAACACAACATTCAGAGGGACTGGGGTATCTTTGTATTGAGAGAGGAGTTCCTAGGCTCAAAGGAGTTGAGGTGTTTTAAAACCCTTGTTTTACTCTCACATCATTAAACAGCTAATTGTGGTCTAGGGTTTGCATAAAGTTAAGGCTGGCCCAACCCCACTACAAACCAACACCATAATACCATTGTAACCATTTACTAAACGCACTCCAAAAGAAGGGGGGAAACAATAAGTTAAGTAAAAACTTAATTCTAGGGTTACCATACGTCCGGATTTTCCCGGACATGTCCGGCTTTTGGGG
>NW_020676513.1:0-2421 GCF_002925995.2 Terrapene triunguis
CCCCAAGCACGTGCTTGGTCGGCTGGTGCCTGGAGTCGGCCCTGACTATACTGTAATCAGCTCTGTCTATCAGGGAGAAGACTTTCTTTGATCCATGTTGCTAAGGCTTCAGAATCAGTTACACACTCATGAAAAATGTAAAAAGAAAACCTAGAATCAAATACTTCCTGGAGTAGCACAGAAATCATACTACGTACCAGAATCAGGATGAATAAATAAGACTCAGTGGGCCTGATCCTTTCTTGCCCTGCATTTCAGGCAAATTACATGTAAAAGGTCACCGAATCAGAAATCTCCTCCCACTTACACCAGTGCCGGTATTTTATACATTATATCAATGACAACACAAAGTGCCAGGCAGTGGCGAATCAATCCCAGAATGGTTGTACAGGTTTCTCTAGTTGTATCTATACTAATGGCTCACTGTAAATTCTATTCTGGCACATTATAAGAGTGGTTATATACCAGCACATTAATTTAAATCTGTGAGATGGAGCCATATGCTCTGGAACTGTGGCTTATAGCAGCATTAGAGTCCTGAGTGGGCATGTCAGAGATTCACACTATAAACCCAATCTTGCTGTCATTGGTTCCTCTGGTCAGGTGTCAGCTAGGCTAGGTGAACTTCTTAACCCTTTACAGGTAAAAGAGGCATTAACCCTTAACTAACTGTTTATGACACTTGCCATTTTTACTCACCTGATCAGTCCTTACTTATGTGAGTAGTTCCAGTGTCCATGGCAGCCAGGAATACTTGCAGGGGTGAGGTGTGCAGGGTCTATTTATGTCTGCCTCACTGTTTCATTGGCTGTATGGCCAACCCCAAACTTTCAACGCTCAAGAGCCAGGACCCCAAAATCATGGGACTGGTTTAAAAAGCATGAGATTTTAAAAACATACTGAGTTGGGTTCTTCATATTTTCCTTTTGGTTTCTGAGCCTTTGGGATGTACATAGGTCCGACTTTCAAGCTTTTCTCCAAAAAAATTGTGAGGGCTAGAAATACAGATTTTAAAAAATGTATATAATTTGAGATGCTTTCATCATCACTTGCCTCCAGGAGCTGGGACATTAAGAAGAAACACCAAATAACTGCGAGACTGGTGATAAAATTGCAAGAGTTGGTAACAAATATATCAACTTCAAAGAGGAACGTTTTGAGCATTTGAAAGCAGGGGCTTAGAATGGAAACTATTGCTGGATCCCATCCTCTGCTGGTGCCACCAATGGGAAGTGTGCCTCTCAGGGACCCAGTTATGGTGTGGGATCTGGACACCAGTTAGAGAAGGCTTCTGCCAGTTGGGGATAACTGTAGCACAGCATGATCCAGCCACTTCTCCTCCCTACCCTGACACAACACCTGTGCCAGGACTGGATGGAGGATAGTGTAAAAGCCTGTTAGGGACTCTTTGCCTGCATCAGGAATGGGATACATCCAGTGCTACCTGAGAAGCACAAAGAGGGCAGAGCATTTCCTCCTATTTATTGAATTATTTTATTACCTCTCACATCTGACCACCCAATGTCCCGCAAACCACACCCTCAGTGTGAGGCCAGGGAAACAGATGGGCCTTGCAGTGTGTCCTGAAGGTCATAAAATCCAGGGACGAGGTAGGTGAGGTAATATCTTTTATTGGTAAGAGAGACAAACTTTGAAGCTTACACAGAACTCTTCTTCAGGTCTGGGAAACTTACTCAGGGCAAGTCTACATTAAAACACTGCAAGGGCTGTAGCACTTTAGTGAAGACAATCTATGCCAATGGGAGAGAACTCTCCTGACGGCTTAGTTAATCCACCTCCCTGAGAGGCGGTAGCTATATTGGCGGGAGAAGCTTTGGCCGGTATAACTAGTCACTCAGGGGTGTGGATTTTTCACATTGCTGAGCGACGTGGTTATATCGATATAGGTCTGTAGTGTAGACCAGACCTGATGAAGTTTCCCAGACCTGAAGCTCACCTCTCTCATCAACAGAAGTTGGTCCAATAAAAGATATTATCTCACCCACCTTGTCTCTCTAATATCCTGGGACCAACACAGTTACAACACCGCATACATAAAATCCAGGCTCAGTCTGACTGAGATGAAAAATGAATTGCAGAGTTAAGGACCCTTTAAATCCCTAATGACAGTGGCCACTTCCAGAAACTTGTTATAGTTTTGCTTTAATTGCTGTGAGAGCCGATAAACCTTCCCTGAGATGGTGCTGACATTGTCTTGTTTTAAATCTTAGAGCACGTCTACACCACAGCGCTGCCTCTGGTGAAGACGTGCTATGCTGACGAGAAAGCATATCCCCGTCAGCATAATTATTACAGCCTGGCGAGAAGCGGAAAGTATATTGGCAGGAAAGCATCTCCCGCCATCATAGCGCCTGTGTGGACAGTGCAAAACTTGCGTCATGGGGGGTGGGTCACACCCCT
>NW_020676514.1:0-11754 GCF_002925995.2 Terrapene triunguis
CTATGCAAGAGTTTTCTGTGCACCCTGCTGACTTTCAGGTTTATTTTTCTCTGCTTCCTTCTCTCCCCTCTCTAAGAAGTTCTCCTAAACTCACCAGGATACGCACACTGCCTGCTGGCCTGTTCGCAGGGGCCTGGGAGCTCCCAGAGCTCTCGCTTACAGAATTGTCCGTTGTTTTTTAGTCACACCTTGGTAACTCTGCTAGCATGATACCAGCAGGGGGGGAGCTCTTACAGTGATGGATCTGTCACAAGCCCATGTTCACAAGCCTGAAGCTTGCAGTGGAAAAACTGCACAGCCAGTTAATTACCTGCAGGCAAGTCGCTAGCTGCATATGATGAGTTAACTTCACTCAGACTCCAAGAAAATGGATGCATGCACCAGCCCTCCCCTCCTTTCTCTCGCAGCAACAAACATGCTCCGAGATCATAGCTCAGCTTTAGGGGACATTTTAAATAGCTTCCTAAAATAACAGAGGGCAGAGCAAATCGGCAGCTTTCTTTCACCTTCTGACCCACAGAAATGGAAGGTTTGCCATGTCAGGTTTGCTGCTGGGATAGGGGAGGATTAGAAGCCATGTTTAATCCTCCAGGAGCAACTGATCCTTTCGTGTTAAATGAACTGATTGTACACAAAGACTGCAGTGGGGTGAAGACACCAGCCTGTGCTGCTTCTCTAGGGCTCGACTGAGGAGCAAAGACCAGATCCATTTGTTTCAGTAAATTAGATTGGTAATGCTCAGCCGGCTAGCTATTTGGGTATCCATCACCTAGCCAACCGCACAGAGATAATACTCAGCACTTACGCTGTACAGTGCTCGCCCTCCGGAGATTGCAGAGCTCTTCGCAAAGCAAAGGAAGGCTCAGTCTCCCCCCTACCGTATCGATGGAGGGACAGAGAGACCTGTGAAGCCTAGGTAGCAAGTTAATGGCAGAAGCGGACATAGCACCCAGCTCTCCTGAAGTCAAGGCCCAGACCTGCCTTGCTCCCACTAGATATTGCAAGTAAAGAAGCTGCTTGTACCATGGTATAATGTTACTGCTCTACAATACTGTGAAGCACCTGAACGCTTTCCTTCCAAGCCCTGCCTGGCAGAATCATAGAATATCAGGGTTGGAAGGGGTCTCAGGAGATCATCTAGTCCAACCCCCTGCTCAAAGCAGGACCAATCCCCAACTATATATTTTTCTCCCAGATCCCTGAATGGCCCCCTCAAGGATTGAACTCACAACCCTGGGTTTAGCAGGCCAGTGTTCAAACCACTGAGCTATCCCTCCCCCCACATGGTTCTGGGTGCCTTTGCTCCCAGAGCCCAGTGGTTCTCTTTAGATATTTGTGTGCTGTTCAGGTTGGCTTCTTTCTTTGACACGCAACACCTTGTGTTTCTAAAGAGACTCCCCTGACCCCAGGCCAACATTTCCTGCAGTGACTAGTGATCGATTTCAAATGCCTTAAACAGGAGCCTGATTTCCAAATGCTCCAGGCTTTGCTAAACCTTTACGCAGAGAAATCACTCGTCACTCCCCATAATCATGGCCTTAGTCTGTGCAAAAACCTGCCTGTATCACTTGGAGTCTGCGTTCCCCTCCCTTTGCTTTCTTGTTGTCAGACTGTGAGCTCTTTGGGGCAGGGGACTCTTGCTTAACATTTTCATAGAATCATAGGGTTGGAAGGGACCTCAGAAGGTCATCTAGTCCAACCCCCTGCTCAAAGCAGGACCAATCCCCAACTATATTCCCCCCCCCCGATCCCTAAATGGCCCCCTTAAGGATTGAATAACAACCCTGGGTTTAGCAGGCCAATGCTCAAACCACTGAGCTATCCCTCCCCCCCTCATGCCCGTTGCCTAGTAAAATGGGGCCCCAGTCAGTGGCTCCTATAGTATAAATAAGAAAAGCCTCTTGTTCCAGTTCTGACTCTTCCCTGTGTCCTGGGCAAGTCTCCTAGCCTTTAGGCCTTGGTTATCTCCATCAGGGTAATAACACTGCCCTGCTTCAAGCAGGAGTCATGATCCATGTTTCCAAAGGGCTTTCAAGCCATAAGGCCTTAATTGTTGTTTCTGCTATTGACAGCAGAGTGCTAAGTGTTTGTGTGGCTGAGGAGCGTGGCCCTGAAGCATGGCTGTATGGAGCAGGAAGGTTTTGGGGGAGTCCACTGTTTTCCCAGCTCTTCCTCTGCTCAGCAGAGTGAGCTGTATTGCGTGCGCTTTGTTGCTTTGCAGCACCACCCAGTGGCGCTCTAGAGAACAGCAGCATTGCTTTGGAGGAAACTCTCAGGGTCCTGATTCTGATCTCTCGTTCACTGGTGTGAATCAGGGACTGATCTCCCCAGTCCAGTACAGTTACACCTGTGTGAATGTAACTGAGGTATGTGGCCTTCTGGCCTTGCAGTTACTACTGCAATGGAGCAATGTCTGAAGAGGTGAGCAGGGGCTTAAGGTGGAAAATGGTGGCTCAGATGAAGAGACTGTGGAAACCCCATTGGGCCCATGGGGTAACCACCAGCCCAGAGTCTATGCTTGTGTGCAGAAGAGGGATGGGTTCCTTTGGCATACGCCCTGGTTTGGTGCAGGTACAGGGGCTGCCTGGACTTTGACATTTGAGGTCCTCATGAAGCAATACAAGGACATGTGGGAGCTGGCTGTCTTCAGGCGCCTGTGGGTCGATCTGCTGGAAAGCACCACTGGTGGGGATCAGGAAGGCTTGCAGCAGAGGGGAAGTGAGATCTCCTTGTAGGAGGTTGGGATTCTTCCTCGGGGTGTGTCCCACTCTGCCCTGCTGCTGTTGGAATTCCTCCCTGGCATCCCCCGGTACACTCAACATACCAGACATCCAGTCATTCCACACCACTAGTTTCTGACCCGACCCTCCTGTTTGGGGTGGGACACAGTGTGCCCCATTTCGGCCAATCTCCAGCCCCCTCTCCCAGCAAGAAATCTGGATCCAGGAGAGGCCTCTGGAAGGTGAGAGTTGGGTGGGGGCTGATGCCATGAAGTGGCTGAGTCCCTTGTCCACATGTGAGCGGGGAGTTCCAGACACGGATCTCAGGGGGACGATCCAGGCCTCATTGCTGGCACAGATAGAAAACCATCCCCCAGATGGTTGTGGAAACACAAGCTTGCACCCAGTTTGCCCTGGTGTAAATGCAGTGTTGCCAACTCTCCTGGGATATGTGGTGCTTTTATTAAAGCCCAGGGATCCTGTCATTAGGTGAGACTCTCAACTCGGCTCTAATTTTAAAAACAAAGTACGTTTCTAGCCTTGTGTTTATGGAAAAAAGCTTGAGAATGCGATCTGAGTACCCCCTATTGGACCAGGTACCAGAAGGCAAAGAAAAACAACTCAAAATCTATCATTTTTTAAAATCTCAATGACAGCACAAGGTGCAGGACAACTGGGAGCTAGGCCCATAGGGCGATTCAAAACATTAGTGTCCAATTCCCCTCACTACCTTATCCAGCCGTGGCACCCTCTAAACAATCCATTCCCCTCCTGGGTGTTTACAGGCTTCCCATATTTTGAGACAGCTATATCACCCATTAGCCAAACGACTCATATGTATTTCTTTCAATAGTTCCTCTGAGGGCTTTTCCTTCCAGCCCCTTAATCATATCGGTGGTTCTCTATACAACCACTCTGCATTTTGTTTGCATCTTCCTGGCATTGGTGCTGAAATGCTGTGCTGCGGTAAAACTTAGCTGCCAGGCTCCTTCTTCTGCTCAGACACAGCAGCATCTCTTTCCAGCTGGCTGATTTAGACCTCTCTGCAGCTGCTCAGCCTTCCACCTTTTGTCAATCAGACCCCGGGATGGAATAAAAAATAAGCAGATGTACTGACTGTCTGGAGCGTCGCGGAGAGGTATTATTAAGCCAGATCAGCTGTTTCTGCATGTATTTAAGAGAAGCAAATTGGGCTTTATAATCCATTATAAAAGGCAATATTTTGGGGGGAGAATGTGCAAATACAACAGGTCCTTCCTCCCCAATGCCCAAGAGGAAATAGAAAGCACCTCAAAACTACTTCTGTCTGATGGTTGTTGACTGTGTGTCAACAGGTGAAGCAGAAATCAAATGCAGCAAGCCTAACCCATTTTAGCACAGTGTGTGTCCCACTGTTTACTCATGGCTGGCTCACTAGAGGATAACAGCCTATTACTGCTACCAGCTAATGGAGTTGGCCCCTTAGCTCAAGTGATAGAGGCATGTGTAGAAGGTCTTGAGTTCAGATTCAGCTGGTGACCTGTACAGCAAGTCATGATGCTTTGGAATTATATGGCATCTTCCAGATTAGTTAATTTAATCACTACAAGCCCTTAGTGTGGGAAGCATTTACCTCCATGTAGAGATGGGTAACTTGTGGCACAGTGCCTTACAGAAAAATCCTGTAGAACTTAATAGGTTTTTTTTAAGCCATGTAATAGGATTTAATATAGCTGTCTCTCTCTGCTGTAGGATTCTATAGGATAGTGTCAGAGAGTGAGCTGGCCCTTTAAGAGGGGTTCAAGGTCAAGCACTGGTCCTGTTCCTGAGTCAGCTCAGAGCCAAGGCATTCTGGGAGTTGTAGTTCACAGGGACTATGGAGTTGTAGGCTGGGCAGTGATGCATCCTTGAAAAAGGGGGCAGGGATATATAAGAGCTGTCTTTTAAAGTCAAAGAAGAGACAAGATTTATTCTGGGATCTCCTACCTGAAGGGAGTGGGACCTACTGCTGGATTTCTCTATGCAAGGGGCCTGGGAAGAGGCCTAAGTGGACAGTCAAAGGGCTCTGGAAGATGGGTGGTGTCTTGCTCTAGAAAACCAGAGAGACCTGGAGAGAATGGGAGATGCTGGTGGTTCTCAACCATAAGGCCCTGGACCAAGTCCATTGTCAAAGCACGCCTGCGCTGAGCTACAAAGGGCTTGGATTCTTACTTGTTCTGGAAGAGGAATTGTTGGGCTTGGCTGGAACACTAACCTTCCCAGCCTTGAAGGGGAAACTGAGGTAGCAGCCGTGTTATAGTGAAGAGAAGGTAAGATGCTGCTACAGCACTATCTTAAAGACACTTTATAGACAAGTTAGCATGTCCTATTGTCTGTAAGGATTGAGAGTAATTTCTGTGCAACTCCACTGGTAATTCCTGTTAAACTCTGGGCCGTCTGTACACTAACCACACTTACAGGATGGGTGGCCTCCTTCCTAGAAGCAGTAACTCCGAAAAAAAGATTTGGGGAGGGAAGGGTGGGGAGAGGAAGGGGTTACGGTAGATGATCAGGGGAACACGAGCTGTGGCCAAAAGGGCTAATGTGATCCTTGGCGGTATACATAGGGAATCTCATGTAGGAATAGGGAGGTTATGGTAGTTCTGTGTCTGGCACTGATGAGACCCGCTACTGGAATGCCATGTTCCGTTCTGGTGTCTGCAGTTCATGAAGGATACTGCAAAATTGGAAAGGGCTCAGAGAAGAACCGTAAAAACGATGACAGGGTTGGAAAACGTGCCTTGGACTTAAGGAGCTCACTGTATTAGCCCAGCAAAGCGAAGGTTAAAGGGTGACTTGAGCAGTCTGTAAGTATCTATGTGTGGGGAATGGAAATTTGATAATACAGGATTCTTCCATCAGCAGGATTCTTCCAGCAGGATTCTTCCAATGGCTGGACAGACATGGACTAGAAATAAGCTGCAGTGTTTTTAGCAGTGAATGTCACTGACCCTTGGAACAGGCTACCAAGGGCTGGTGTGGAATCTCTAGCAGTGGCAATTTTAAAATCAGGATTGGATGTGGTTCTGAAAGATCTGTTCTGGATGCTTTCCCCAGGGAAGTTCTCAGACCTATGTTAGACAGGCGGGCAGACCAGAGGATCACTGGGGTCCCTTCTGGCTTTATAATTTATGAATCTACAAATTCTATAGGACTTAAGTTTTTTCTGTTTAGTGAACTCCACAGGATATTTTCCTTTTCCTCCCACAGGGATCACCAGCCAATCCCTCCCCCCACAACCGGACCAGGGCCATCTAAAGGTAGGGGTGGGAAAGGAAGATTTGGAGACTGAACAGGCTGGCCACCTCCTGAGTGCTCCCTCATGGCCGGGGGTAGCTCTGCAAGCTCTGCCTCAGTTTCCCCTCTTCATAGCCCCTTTAAAACATGCCACACACACACACTTAGCTTCAGCAACACCCCTCCCTGTGGGTGGATTTATTAACCTGACAAACCATTCAGACTAAAAGTTCTCAAGTCCCTGCTCCCTGTCTTCCTGCTGGGGGGTCTCCCAGACCTTCCCTGCCTGGAGCCTCTTCCCTGAAAATTTAGGCTTGCCTGCTGGCTCCCAGCAGCAAGTGACACTGCTTGTTCCTCCCTGAGAATCCCCCTTTCTGCTGCTCTTCATAGGACCCACCAGACCCAGCGGGTTCTACTCATTAAACACCACACCCCAGCCTGGGTGTGGTAGGAAGGGCTAACTGAAGGGGCTGGCCAGCTCCAGGCCTCTGGCCTGTAAAGAGGCATGCCGCCCTGTTCCAGGGACTTGCTCTTAGATGGTGGGAGAGAACTTGGAGCTCTTGGGGGCGGACCAAATGCCTGCTGAAATCAATGGAAAGACTCTTGTTGATTTCAGTGGGCCCTTGGTGAGGGTGGGTGGCTTGCCAGGAGGGAGGAAGGGGACTCGCAAATCTAGTAGCTGTGTGAATGTGCTGACCCAGACTCACCTTTGGTATGACTCCGACTTCAGTGACACATGTCTCCCTTCTGTCCCTGTTTGTCGAAGGCATCGGACCTCGAGCCCAGAAGTGACGCAAATATTTCACGGCCCTTTACTGGGAATCCTTGCATTCTAAATCAAATTCTGATACTGACTCCTTATGTGACCGTAAAGTGACGCAACTCCTCCATGCCTCAGTTTCCCCACTTGATGATGGTATAATTGCCTATTGCACAGTGGTCTTGTGAGAGTCAATCAGCTAGTGTCTGTACAGCGTTTTAACAACAGCATTTATGTAGCTGTGCTCAAGCATTATTGCTGACAATATTAATCCTTCCCAGTCCAGAGCTCTGCAGCACTGACTGTTCCTTGTCCCCAGCATAAATATCTCCCTTGCAGCCTCTGCTCCTTCCTATCACAGAGGGATCCCTAACGTCTACTGTGCCACTGGGCGCTTGGATTCAAAGGCATCGTTAATTCTGATCGCTGCACCCAGGGGAAATGTAAAGTACAATGGGCATCAGGAGAGCAATTTCAGAAAGGCTTAAAATGTTGTCTTAAAGATGAGCATGGCTGCTGTAATGCAGCAGGATGCAGGGGAGATCCAGTAGCCCTTTTGCAATGGGGACTCTTAAAAACTCTGTGGTCTAGTATTTAGAGCCAGATGCGGCTCTGCTGGAATGGGGCTCAAGGAGACTTGCTGCTCGCCAAAGCAGCAATTGTCTTTTTATTCTTGTTTATACCGGGCCTAGCACAATGGGGCCCCTAGATACTACTGAAGTGCAAATAATAAGTAATTGTCTTACCACTTTAGTAGTGTTGATAGGACTTAACGAGGAGTGGAGGCTGGTCTTTTAAAGAATTGTTGGGAAAAATGATACAAGCTCACAGGAAAGTGTCCAGTAGTTAGAGCAGGCAACTGTACATTGAGACTTGAAGAACTTATTTTTGGATCTACTTCTGGCTTGCTGTATGACTACAGGTTAGTCCCGCTGTACCTCATTATCCCCATTTCACAGATAGGCAAGAACTGCAGATTTCCTATTGCATTGTCTGCTGAAGGCTTCATACAGCCTTGTAGAATTGTCACTTTGAAGCAGCCCAGGCACAAAATCAACCCATCCCCCTCCCTCGTTGCTGTCATGATGATGGTAATGAAAAAACAAATGAGATTTCACTTTCCTACAAAATATTACTCAACCCTGACACACGGGCAAATAACACTCTGCAAAGCTGGCTGGCTTAATTAACTAATGTACATGAATGAGCACCGGCTCCTAGCCAAGCAACAGTGGGGCATCTGGGAGGAAGCAAATATTAAAATAAGGGTTGGTGGAGTAGGGGGAGGGGCAAAGTGGGGAACTTCATCCCCTGGAAAATGTTGGAATACCAGATGGTGTCCTGCATTCTGGAATATTTTAAAAACACAAAAAAACCCCAAACGTGCCTACAAACCCATAAAGTGCCTCTCTGGCGCCCACGTGCAAGTGCGGACGAGGGACAGCTTGGTAGGGTAGCCAGCTGTATTCTGTTGCTGTAGGAATAGCAAGGCCCCCAAACACCTGCACATATTTGCCATCAGCTGCCTGCAGACTCATCCTAAGACTGCTCTGAGTAAAATGAGCAGTACTGGCTGGGACCTGTTGTCTCCATGGGCTGCACCTCCTTAAGGATGCGCTGACTCGGCAAAGTATGTACTGTGCTCTAAACCCGTGCTAAAGTGCTTTGCTGAGTTGAGGCCTAAAAGATGAGGGTGGCCACAGGCTGCATCTTGTAACTCCAGGACTGCACGGATTATTTAACAGCAGATGTCCCAAATGAAGCAGGTGTAACATAAGCATCCACCTTTTCCCCCCACTGGCTCCAAATCAAAACCCACCTGTGAGTTCTGGCCAAACCGAGACCCTGGGTTGTCTTCTGCCCACCCCTAATCTCTGCACCGATTTAATCTTATTACTTGCAGTGCTGCACTTCCCTTTCACTTCTCTCACAGGAAGAAGCAGCCGCGGTGTGCGTGTCCTTGGCACTTCAGAAGTGCACTAAATACATGCTCTTACAGAGAAATCTTCCTTGTAGACCCAACGCAGGGCTGCTCACCATTGTTGTCACAGGGGTGCGGTATCTGCATGCCAGTGACCAAGGCCCATGCATGACAGGCTCATGTATTGCAGGACACACTTCCACCATTGTTGCCCTAGGCCGGGTATCCCCAGTTCCTTTAATAACTCAGGGTATCTTTCATTCAAAGACACTGGAGATCAAGTTTCTCTTCCCCCATGAAGCCTTAGAAGGATGGCAGCCCCACTACGCCTATTCTGTACCTAAAGGGAGAACAAAAACTTGGTGGTAGAGGGCTCTTCAGTCTAGCACACAAAGGTGTGAAGAGATCCAGTGGCTGGAAGCTGATGCCAGACAACCTCCGACTAGAAATAAGGGGCAGTTTTTGAACAGTGAAGGTTGTTAACCACTGGAACAACTTGCCAAAGGTTGTGGCAGATTCTCCGTCACTGGCAACTTTTTAAAAAATTCAACATTGGATGTCTTTCTAAAAGGTAAATTCTAATTCAGGGAAGTCCTTTGGCCAGGAGATCCGACTCGATGATCACACTGGTCCCTTTTGGCCTTGGAATCTATGGAAAACTCCCTCCCAGTTAATGTTTGCCCCATGGCCCTCCCTCTCTGAGCTCCTGACAGCCCATCTGTGTGAAGTGTTCTGCCTGTAGGACCCTCGCTGTGTCAATCTTCTCTATTGTACTTAGCGGTAGTATCTGTCTGCCTCCCAGGCTAACAGGCTGCCGTGGTGAGGCCTGTAGTAGTGGACTTCTGGAGGCTCTGGCTTTGGTTCTTGGGAGTGCTGATTGGGAGTTTTGTCAGCTTCCCACCCCCCTCTTAGCAGCTCTCAGAGAGGCAGGTCTTGGGGCCTGACCTAAAGATGCTCAGATTCCAGCCTAGTTTGGTCTCACTCCAGAGCAGAATCCCTGACTCTCCATAATATGTTGCTTTGTACTGCACCACCTTATGCCTGGAGACTGCAAGCGCTCTGAAGCCAGCCCTCTAATGGGTTCTGCACATGCACGGTGTGCCACGTGCACTCAGGGTGCTATACGGCCACCAGTAAAACAAAACGCCAGTTAGGATTTAAAATGTACACCCGGCCCTGAAGCTGCGGGCTAAAGTCTCGACTTAAAGCCAGTTAATTTCCAGCCGGCTACTTATCTGTAAATTGCTCTAAGCACAGGACCTAGGAGCCAGGAACTCTTGAGTTCAAGTCCGATCTCAGCTCCTGACTTGCCGTGTAACTTTGCTTAGCGTCACTGGTTCTTCAGCTTCCTTAAAAGTGCTCAGATACCACAGAGGGTGCCGGACAAGCATCTAAACACACCTGGATGGAAAATGGGGAGACTATTTCCCTACCTCCCAAGGTGTAGTGAAACTGAAGAGGTAGGCGTCTAAAACCAGATTTATTTAGCATCTGAAAATGCTGGGCTAAACAACTGTTACAAGGTCAAGCAATAGGTCTTCTACCCTCTGCTCTAATCTCTAGCCCAACCTTCCCTCCAGGCTGTGAAAGACAAAGCAGTAAAATCTAGTGCTGACTTCTTCGGTCCAGTGCTAGGATCCCTTGGCCCCTCTTCCGGGCTGTAAGAGCCTGAGCCAATGCCCATAGAACCAAATGGGAGTTCCTTCCCACAGACTCCAGTGGGAACTGGATTAGACCCTACCTTTGGTTGCACTTACGGTGACGGGGAAATAGTTCCTCAGGTGTCTCCAGATGACGCTGTTCCTGATGCAGTGAATCCGTCGCCCACCTTTGCTTGGCGTGTCCCAGTCCAGAAGCCACCACGTTGCATACAGGACGCTGACCAGCCAAAAGCGAGTGAAGAAGAGGCCGATGAAGAGAACTATGCAGCACTGTGCTGAGATAAAAACAGGGCAGTCAATGGGCAACCCAGGCTTGGCTGGGGTCAAGAGGTGAAAGAATTTACTCAGAAATATCATCGCTTCCAAGGCAGTTGCACCTCTGACCCCCATTGTTGCCTTCTTGAGGTCACCTCAGTCAGATCTCAGGCCTCTAGCCATCACCTTTTGCAGGGCAGAGTCCTGGGATTCAAGAGTCCTAGGGATTTAGCTGCTATCCACTGTGATCTCATTAGAAGGCCTGACTTTATGGCAGCACCTGCAGTTCTGGTAGGGCCAATGACAGAGTTCACCAGTGACTAGCCAGCATTCGTAAAGCAAGGTACTACTTATTCAGAACAAAAGCGTTACAGAAAGAACACACCTTAAAAACAATAAACCGCTTGTGTGCATGCTCACTAGACACTACCCGTCTGCCAGGTGGAGACCCTGGTAGGTTTCAATGTCCTCACTGCTTAGGTCATTGCTTGCTAGGCTTCGCCAACAAGGTCAAACCAGTCCATGCAATTTCCCCCAGGCAGGGAGGGTTCTCCAGCCTTAATTTCTCTGCCCCCTAAGTGACTTTTAGTTCATGCAGGAATCTCCTACAACTCCCCCATGGAGCTAGAATACAATCCCTAGCCCACAGAGATACGTACGTTTATGAAGTTGATATAATAGCCTCTGAATATTCCATGTGTCCCTAACAGCTGCCGCTCCCCTACAGTCTGTCTTAGGGTGACCAGATGTCCTGATTTTATAGGGACAGTCCCAATTTTTGGGTCTTTTTCTTATATAGGCTCCTATTACCCCTCATCCCCGTCCCAATTTTTCACACTTGCTGTCTGGCCACCCTAGTCTGTCTGCATGTGGAAGGGGGGCTGCCCTTAATAAAACTGACTTCCACCTCCCACTATTTTCAATGACATTGAACATGAAGCCAGGCCCACAGGCCACATGGCTGCCAACCATCAAGGGTTGGGTGGGACACAGGGACTGTGAGGAGCAGGGGAGATGCTCTCAAAAGTGCATAGGGAGAGTGACAGGGATCAGGAGGCAGATTTAAGGGGTGTAGGGGCAGGAGGCAGGAGTGAAAGGGGGGTTGCAGACGACTGGGAGGGAGGGACGACGAGGGGAGTGGAAGGGGGAGTTCGAGAGGAGGGGGAGGGAGGGGAGTGGAAG
>NW_020676515.1:0-4340 GCF_002925995.2 Terrapene triunguis
GCCCCCAAAGGACAAAAGGGGGCAGCATAGCCCATCCCATCATTATTTTGTCCACCAATTAGGCCTAATATCCACCACAGCAATTTTGGTTCATCAATTTCTGGCTCCACATCCTCTGTTGTTAGCAAACATGATTTCAACAGCCCTTGAATCATATCAGTGGGTCCTTTTTGCTTGGATTAATCCAGTTTCTGTCTGATTCTCTTGCACTTGTTCATATCATTCATCTGTTGAAAACAACTTGACTTGTTTTCCATGGTTAATTTCCAAGTAGACAAAAAGTGATGGGTGTGACGTTCCCCTCTGGTGTTATCTGGGCCGGTGATCTGCTAGGTCACTCCAATCAGGGGTGGCTCTATGTTTTTTGCCACCCCAAGCATGGCAGGCAGGCGACTTTCAGCGGCATGCTTGTGGGAGGTCCGCCGGTGCCGCACCATTGGCGTCCCCGCCGCATAAGCCGCGGGACCGGTGGACCTTCCGCAGGCATGCTGCCAAAAGTCGCCTGCCTGCCACCCTCACAACGAACGACAGGCTGCCCCCCACGGCTTGCCGCCCCAGGCACGCGCTTGCTGCACTGGTGCCTGGAGCCACCCGACTCCAATCCTTGACTCTGGGAGCCAGCGTTATTCTGCTCTGCTGTGAGAACCCCCACTCCTGGGCTGTTCACGCACAGCCTCTGGCATGTAAGCTGCTCCCAGCTACTTGCAAGCGAATGACACTAGCCAATATTTCCCCTCCCAGATACAACCCTAGGAACCTCCGTCTTGCAGTGTCCATTTATGCCCGCTGGATGCTGCAAGCTTATATGAGTTCATCAATTTAACAAAGAAATTGATATGTACCAGGCTTGTTATCCCAAGGGGAGTCTCTGACACGCTTCAAACCAAATGCACTGCTTCAGGGAGAACAAACAAACAAATGTATTAACTACACAGATAGATTTTAAGTGATAATAAGTCAAAGCATAACAAGCAGATTTGGTCAAATGAAATAAAAGCAAAACGCATTCTAATCTGATTGTAATACTTTCAATGTCCTTACAAACTTAGATGCTTCTCACCACAGGCTGGCTGGTTGCTCTTCAGTCAGGCTCTCCCCTTTGATCAGCGCTTCAGTCGCTTGCTGTCATGTCTGTAGATGTAGGTGGAAGAGAGAGAGAGAGGATGGCAAACATCTCTCCCTTTTATCTTGTCCTTTCTTCCCTCTTGGCTTTGCCTCCCCGCCTCCCTTTCAGAGTCAGGTGAGCATTTCTGAATCTCTTCAAGCAAGGTTGAGCAATTCCCTGTTGTGGCCTCATGCAGGTGAGTCATTACATTCTAGCTCCCTTGCTGGACAATGGCTGCTGATGGGCTGTTTGACACCCTGCCTGGGCGTTGGTTACTTTCCTTGCTGTTGCCTCTGGGGAGCTAATATCTGGATGATTTCCCCCAACTTACAGCATGTTTTAGTGACAACCATACAACACAATTCTCATATACATATATGGATAGAGAACTGACTTTCAGCAGATACCTTACAAGGCATGCTTTATATGTAAGATCAGGATTATATGAAAATGAGGAATATGGGTGTTACAGCACGCTCCCCCAAGGGATAGACTGTCACACCTCCCACCTTAGTTTACTGCAAGAGGGTTAGTCACTGATTAGCTCGAAGGCAGTTTGTGTTATAGTTCTCTTGGCACCCAGCCGTCAAGCAATGAGGCAGTGTGCCTCAGTTTCCCCATTCACACACAGCAAACCAGGTTTTTATGGTTTCTCTGCTGTGATAAGCTTTAAACCTGTTTACAGGTATTAATTGAAAAGTAGCAGTATTGTAAGGTTTAACATCCGTGTCAAAATTCGTATCCCCAAAACTTAACATTAATACCAATTTTTTTATCTCAGATGGGCGTTTACAAGTATCTTTATGATACCACGCCGTCTGTTCAGATAGTCTGGTGTGAGGTTAGTTTGTTCTTTACCCATGTAATCAGTCACTGGCTTTTCCTTCCCTCCAGTGTTCCCCTCTGTGTGGGCTCTTAATTTAATCATGTTTCTGGAATTTTGGTGCCGCAGGATCTGGCAAGATAGGTGTTCAGGGGGATCCTGCACATTGGCTGGTACTTTGGGGAGCGGTCTCCTAACCCCAGGAGTGTACATATGCAGAAAATCCACCTCCCCTTTTGGGGTTACCCGGTGTTTCCCACTCCCAGCACTGGGTCCTTCCCTTCCCCCTAGAGGGCTGTGATCTGTGCTCTCTGGGCTATGTGTGTTTACCCTTTGATCAGATGCACCTTTTTCCAGCAGCTTTCCCATAACTGCTCTCTGTGTCTCACCAGCCTTGGGGAAAACACCCCCCCTCTGTCAGTTGGGCCATTTGCATTCTCACAAATTACCACCTGGCAATTTCCTGGTCCCAACTCCTCTGCTATGACAAGCGTTGGAGCTGCATCTTGATGTAAAGAGACACAGTTACTTTCCATAAACTTATCAGAAATAAGCTTTTGTGGGTGAATACCCACTTCGCGTCTGATGAAGTGTATATTCACCCACGAAAGGTTATGCTCCAATACATCTGTTAGTCTATAAGGTGCCACAGGATTCTTTGTTGCTTTTTTACAGATCCAGACTAACACGGCTACCCCTCTGATACTTATCAGAAATAGCATCCTGAAAAATGGGACCTGGATTGGGGTACCCTCCGTCACCCCTTTCTCTGTCCCTGAGAAGTTAGCTGTGTGACTGCTCCCCTCCAGGAGGTCAGGTACACAGTTCCTTCTCAAAACCTGGGTCACAGGCTGAGTGCCTGGGTGCACAGATGCTGACCCAGCCATCCTCCTAGTGTCCTGGGCCTCCTGCCCCAAGTGAGGGTGAGGAAACATTCCTGTACCCGTACTATTCCTTCTCCAGTTTCCTCCTCTGGGCCCCTTCCTAAGACACATTTCTCTGTGCTCCCTAGGGAGGGTTCTGTCTATTGTTCAGCTGCAGAACTCTGGTTCAGCTGCAACCTGCTGGCGGTTAACAACCTGGACAGTTCTCTCCCTGGCAGGCATCACACCACCATCCCTTCCTGAGGTGGTGTTGCCTCCATCTGCAGTGCAGGAGTTGGTCTCAGCCACCCTCCCCCCTGGAAGCATGTGGCTTTCCCCAGCTGCAGAAGAATCAAGGAGACTCTCTCCCAGTTCCTGAGACCTTACCCTTTCCCTCTTGGAACCCAGCATAACACTCCCTCCTGCTGCAGGCAAATACTTTAACCTGAGCTACACGGAACAAATCATTACCCGGAGCAGGTCGACTAGGAAGTGTTCCATTACCCCCACAGTCAAAACACTTTCCAAACCTTCCCAAACCACATGGATTTTAGCTAGTGATATGAGAAATCTGCTTTCGCCCACCCCCACAATCTCTGCCATTTGGCCAGGCAACATACTGGCCTTTGGGACCATCACTCTGCTTAACCAGAGAGATCTGGGCCCCTGTATCCCTCTGCCCCAAGTATTCCCTGCCATCAATTTGGACAGCCTTAACAAGCTCCATATCTGGTTCTGCAGAGGCTAACCTCACAGAACCAATATGATAGGTTTCAATTGCTTGCAGGGTTTCTGTGTTGAGGACAGCAGAACTAACATGAGCTATTGTTTGCCTGCTTCCTCCTAGCACAGGGCATTTATTCCTCAGGTGATCAGTGGAAAAACACTGATAACACCTTGTGGGCTCTTCTGCTTTTACAGGAGATTTGGGATAGGAATTACCAGTAGAGGAATGTTTTTGCGTAAGAGAATGTTTAGGCTTCCAGCCTCCTTCTCTCTTCCTAGGGGCAAAATGGGATCCTCCCTTCCCACCAGTTTTAAACCCCTCTTTCTGTGGCCTGCCCTCAATAGACACCTGATTCTGTTCAAAGGCATCAGCTAAAAAAGCCATCTCATCCACAGACTTTACATCTTTGTCCAATAGACACTGCTTTACATCAGCCTTACATATGCTTAGGAAATGCTCTTGAGCAACAAGATCCAACATTCCCTCAAAACTTGCCACCTCTCTACCCCTCACCCATTTTCCCAACAAATCTTTCATTTTGTTTACATATTCCCCATTACTCATATCAATATCCCTCTTGAGATTCCTAAATTTAACTCTATATATTTAAGGGGTAAACTGAAGACTTCACAAAACAGTATCTTTAAATTTACAGTCGTCTAAAGCATCTTCAATAGGCATTCCATTGAATACATTTCGAGCTTTACCAGTTAATTTCGCAATCAGGGTAGGAACTCTCTCATCATCAGGGATTTCATATATTACACACAGCCTTTCAAAGGTAGTCAGATATTCAGCAATATTGTCCTCCTCACTGTATGT
>NW_020676516.1:0-4089 GCF_002925995.2 Terrapene triunguis
AGCTGGAATGTCTGTCTCTCGCAGCGAGCATGGAAATCTGGCTAGAATGGGGGACAAAGCATCGGAACTCTTGAGCCTTATTCATGATTTGAGTTTACAGCATAATTATGGCTGGGTTTGGTAACCTCCATGCGTGATGCTGCTCCCATTTAGAGCAGTATAAATGGGGAGTAATTCCATGGCATGCAGTGAAATTACCCCACATTCACAGCAGTGCCCCTGACAGCAGAATCTGGCCAGCCAGAC
Source organism: Terrapene triunguis (assembly GCF_002925995.2). NCBI lineage: Eukaryota > Metazoa > Chordata > Testudines > Emydidae > Terrapene > Terrapene triunguis. The sequence goes on from NW_020676516.1 coordinate 247, forward strand.
ACCCGATTCCCCTCAGTAAACTGAGGATAGTAACATTTATACACCGTTATCCAGAATTCACCCACCTCTGGGTAACAGAGGTATACAAATTTCTCAAAAGCAATTGTTCCAATTTCTCCACTTCATCACGCTGGTGTAAATTAAGAGTAACCGCTGTGGAGTCCATTGAGCTGATTCTACTTTCTCTCACTCCAGTATAAATCAGGAGTAACTCCATTGGAGTCAGTGGAACTGTTTTCCCCATCCTCATTCCCATATTACACCAATCTTCACAAGCTAAGGGTCTGTCTCAAGGAAATTAAGGTGGTTTTCACAAAAGGAGAGTTATTTTACTGATCTAATCCTGGCCCTTGCTCTTGTGCCTCCCTCTGCAACCATCACACCATGTCCTGAGAAAGAAAATGTCCAACCGAACCACAGTGACCGCGTTCCTTCTCCTGGGATTCTCTGATGTTCGGGAGCTGCAGATTTTGCACTTTGTGGGGTTTCTAGTGATGTACTTGGCAGCACTGGTGGGGAATCTTCTTATCTTCTTGGCCATCGCTTTCGACCACCACCTTCACACCCCCATGTACTTCTTCCTGATGAATCTGTCCATCCTAGACCTTGGCTCCATCTCTGTCACCATCCCCAAATCCATAGCCAACTCCCTCATGAACAACAGCTCCATTTCCTATGCTGGATGTGTTGCCCAAGTCTTTTTCCTCCTCTCCTTCGTGACAGCCGATTTTTCCCTTCTCATCGTCATGGCGTACGACCGATATGTTGCCATCTGCCAACCACTGCACTATGACACAATGATGAATAGCAGAGCTTGTGTCCAAATGGCAACTGGTGCCTGGATCAGTGGGATTCTCTACTCTGTGCTGCACACCGGGAACACGTTTGCATTGACCTTCTGTGGAGGCAACATGGTGGATCAGTTCTTCTGTGAAATCCCCCAGCTGCTGAAGCTCACCTGCTCTGACTCATATCTGAGTGAAGTTGGGGTTATTGCATTTAGTGTGTGTTTAGTCTTAGGCTGCTTTGTTTTTATGATCGTGTCATATGTTCAGATCTTCAAATCAGTGCTGAGAATCCCCTCTGAGCAGGGCCGGCATAAAGCCTTCTCCACCTGCATTCCTCACCTCACTGTGGTCTCCTTGTTTGTTTGCACTGGCATCTTTGCCTATATGAAACCCACCTCCAGCTCCACATCTGCTCTGGATCTTGTGGTGGCTGTTCTTTATTCCGTATTGCCACCAATCGTGAATCCAATTATCTACAGCATGAGGAACAAAGAGATCAAAGCTGCCCTGAGGAGACTGACTGGGTGTAGATAATTTACCAAGAATTAATTTTCTGTCTTTGTCTAATTAAAGTTTGCTTACGTAGTATCTTTAGTTATTCATTAATGTCAGTATTTTCATAACCACACAGCTTGCACAGAAACACATCTGATGTTGACCTAGTAGCACCAATGCAAATCTAGATGAACTCCACTGATGTCACTGCCGCTGGGGTGATTTACACCACTAGAAAATCTGGTCCAGTTGTGGAGTAAATGGGTGTAAACTGTGTGCAAGAGAGGAATCAGACTTTCATTCTGTGCCAGAACAATATCCATTACACTGCTTTGCCACTTGCACCTATTCCATGGCCACTGAAAACAACGATGGAAGTTGTCTTGCTTGTGTGTATAAATCATGAGTGGCTTCATTGGAACCAAAGGAGTCAGACTGGTGTAAAACTGGGGTAGATCCTCAACACGTTCCATTTACTTTGGTGGTGCTAAAGCAATTTGCTGAATCTGTGGATCTGACCTACTACCTCCAATGGAGATGTATATCCATTGCCACTAGCTGGGGAGTGAGTCCATTGTCTTATATACCACCATTCATGGCCTAACCACTAGGCGGGGGACAAGAGGCCAGACTGTGTCAGTCTGGCTCACGAGTACATTCAGGCGTGTGAGAGATGGAGAGACTTGCTAAAAAGTACAGGGAGGTTTCTAACCACCAGTGGGGCGAGGTATTGGAGCATCCTCCCAATAGGAGTTGTGGGGGGAAAATGACTGAATTAGTTTGAGGAGAGAGCTGGACACATGTCTGAGTGGGACTGTATGACAAGGCTGCTTGTGCTGGTGGCGGGAAGGGCTCAGCAGCCCTGGGGCTCACTTGCATCGTATGTCTTATGTTCCTAAATGCTCATGCTTCAGGGTTTCATCTGGCCTCTGGTAGGGGTCAGGAAGGGATTCTTCCCCTCAACCCAGTGTATTCTGGGAGGGTTTTTTTAAAATCTCTGAAGCATTGGGCAGTTCGGGCTGGAGATGGGACATTGGGCAGGATGTGCCAGGGCTCTGAGATTACACCAAGCCATTCTCTCTTTCGCTGGTTCTTTGCTGGCTGGTTCTTGCCCATATACTTACGGTCTAATTGATCATCATGTGGGTGTCAGGAAGGAATTTTCCCCCTGGTCAGATTGGCAGGGACATTTTGGGGGGTCATTTTCCTCGGAAGCGTGTGGTGCAGATCACTTGCCAGGATTTTCTGGGTGTATCTCAATCATTTCCCTGCCATTGCGGGGGCCTCGGGCACTGGTGACCTTCAGTCTCTCCTATCTTTGCCAATGGCTCAGAACCATCTAGTGTCCTAAGGGCTGTGACACTTCAGTCTAATTTCAGTTGTTGGGTTTGGTGTGAAGATGCCGGGTGGTGTTGGCATACAGCAGGTCAGACTGGATCATCTGGTCGTCCCTTCAGGCCTTGAACTCTGTGACTTTCTGAATGTGCATAGATGGGGGAGAAGAGAAGGGGCCACACAGAGAATAAACTCCAGTAGAGTCCATAGCGTTTCATTGGTACAACTGTTTGTGACGCCCTGTCCTCCTGGCTGGGGATAGGTGATTCCAGATCAAATGAAGCCCTTGACCTCTGTAGCCGCGCAGTATCGCTGTATAAACACCACCCATGGGCAGTGCGTGTTATGAGGTCCATCTGTGCCCCACCTAGAGGATAGGGGGCTCTTCCCTTGGCTTTCAGGCAGCCTGGCTGTTCAGCTCAAGCTGTAGAAACTCGTACTCTGGATGTCTCTGCTTGAGTCCCCCAGGTGCCAGCCTAGATTAGATGGTGACCCTCGCATATGCGCAAGTGGCCTGAGAACTTCAGGGGACCTTATTCCTGCACTAATCAGAGGCTGATGTTGCCTACCAAGATACTGCAGAACAGCAGCGGGAGTGAGACCTAAGTGACTTCTTAGTGAGAGGAGGGCAGGTTGATTCCTGGATCATCTCAGACATGCCCATTCCTAGTCCCTCTACACCCTGGAGACCAAAGATGCATGGCATGGGCAGGGGTGTGTGTGTTGCTCTCAGCTCAGGTTGGTAGAGCTGGTCAAAGTAACTTGTTATTGGGAAATGGTTTCCTCAACCTGTTCGTGACAATTGCTGCTACGTTTTTAGATGAGTTAAACAGTCTGACAATATCTTAGAAAAATGTTTCCCAGCTCTTCCCTCAACTAGGTTGGCCACTGAGGCATACCCAGAATACCGGATCTGACGGGTTCGATCACAGAACCCCCCTTGGGAACTTCCACCTGTTGTGACTGGACTACTTCTGAGCCTGTCTTCCTTGCCACCTTGGGACTTAAGTGCCTTGCCTGGTTTGAGCCCGACATGCTAGCCTGGTACAAACACAGACCCAGGTCTGAACCACATCCGCCAAAATCTGCAGGCTTATCTGAAAACAGCTTAAGAAGTGTTCCTGTCTCCAACACTCAGGTACCCTACTCCGTATGGGGTCCAAACCCCAAATAAATCAGTTTTACCCTTGTACAAGGATTAACCGGGGCTCGACCCTCTCCGGGG
>NW_020676517.1:0-2265 GCF_002925995.2 Terrapene triunguis
GCCCATAATGCACAGGTCCCTTTTTTATATTTTGCACAATTGTGGTTCAGTGGGAGAATTCTTGTCGCCCATCCAGCAGGCCTGGGCTTAATTCACAACCAATGCCGAGCTGAGTTTCATGCATATGTAAGTGGGGAAATGGTCCCCCTATTGTGGGGAACTTCCCTGGCTTATACACGACCCCGGTGCAGCGGGCAGGCGAAAGGATCTGAGTCCTAGTTTAGCCAGAGGCCTGCCTGACCTCGAGGACCTTTCTTCCACTCTCCTGTATGGCAGAGTCCTCGTAACCCCAACAAGGCTGGGCCCAGGATTCCTGGGGGGCTCGACCCCCAACCTTGTCGTGGTCACTTAGGGCAGGGGCGAGGGTGTCCCCACTCTGGGGTACTCTCTCCACACTGGACTCTTCCCTGACCCACTGGTCATTACACACAGTTCAAACAAATACAATTTATTAACCAGCCACCAATTTGAAAAATAAGGACAAAAGGTGAAAGGAAAACACATCACTCCGCTCTGCGACATCGCAACCAGCGTCTCTGGGACGTCAGGGCAGTTCACTGTCTGTTCCTCACATGTCCCCGGCCTCCTGCCCAGGCCCTGGTTGTGCCACGGGCCGGACACTTGCTCTGGCGGTGGCCACGTGCCCTCAGGGTCTAGGTGGCGGGACCCCCTTTTTCCCAGCGTTGGCCCCCATGTCGGGGTTACGATTCCCCCCTCCCCGAGTCTGACCTGCCAGGCCTTTGGCTGGAGTCATCTCTCTGAGCTGGGCCCTCTGCCCAGGGTCCCCCTCGCTCTCCCCAGCTGCTCAACGCACTGGGCTCCAGGCCCAGGTAGCTCCAGCTCACACAGAGGACAGGACCCCCTGGCCTGGTGACTCCCTCATTAGCCTGCCTGCCCTGCCCGTCAGCCTGACCTGGGGCAGTGGCCTCTCCCCGTTACCTTTGAGGACTGTCAGTCTCAGGGTCCTGGTTTCCCATCGACTTCCCCTTTCTTTTGGCGGTGGGAGAGGGCGAACCAAAACCCCCACAAAGTTTCAGTGAGGGGCCAGCAGAGGTAGAAATGACCGAATTTAAACAAAGGCCAGTTTTCCCAGTATCGTTTCAAGTCTTTTCATCCCAACATGGCAACTGAATGAACCATCCGAGTTCAACCATTTTTATATGGAAATATACCTATCTCATAGAGCTAGAAGGGACCTCAAAAGGTTATCAAGTCCAGCCCCCTGCCTTCACAGCAGGACCAAGGGGCCAGGGATGAGGGGTTTGGGGTGCAGGAGGGGGCTCTGGGCTGGGGCAGGGGGTGGGGGTCTGGGCTGGGGGTGCGGGCTCTGGGCTGGGGAGTTCGGGGTGCAGGAGGGGACTCCGGGCTGGGGCAAGGGTACAGGAGGGGGTGAGGGGTGCAGGCTCTGGGTGGCGCTCCCGGGAAGCGGCCGGTGTAGTATGAAAAAACTGCTCCCTAAAGTCTCTATCTTAATTTGCTACTTAGGGTGCACGGGGCATGCCCAGTAACATCTGCTGAAGCCCCTGCCCTTCCTTGCCAGCAGAGTTTGCAGACGGCTATTTACAGGGGTTAAAAAGGGGCCAAGGGGGCGAATCGGAGCAGGGAGGTGGCCAGAGTCGGAGCAGGGGGTGGAAATGGACTCGTCAGGGGGGTCAAGCAGCTGGAGGCAGGGTTAGGAGAGGGGCTGGGGAGAGGGGAGCGGCGCTGCCAGAGGGTAAAACCCAGCACAGGCAGGGGCAGAGGGGGTAACAGTGACTCCGGTGGGCTGAGACACCCGTGTTTGCAAAAATAGGGAGAGGGGATTTTTTTAACGTCCCCTCCCACAGGACAGCACCTCTCAGCATGGGCTTCCCAGGGCTGGGGTCTTAAAGAGACGGGGCACCCCAATGCCTAGTCACTGGAGCTCCTCTCTGTCTGCTGTCACCTGCCGAGGTGCTGCAGAAGATTGATTCAGTGAACTATTTTCCATACGCCCCCCTCAGAAACAGAGAATCCCTTATCAGTGCATCTGGCTGCATAAAGTCTCCTAGCAGTTCACCAATTGGTCTTATCTGCTGCTGGGATTCCCTGAATTCCCCTTAGCACTTCATCCTTTAGCTTTGTTAGCGGTAGGGTGACCAGACAGCAAGTGTGAAAAATCGGGTCAGGGGATGGGGGGGTAATAGGGGCCCATATTAAAAAAAGCCCCAACTATCGGGACTGTCCCTATCAAACCGGGACATCTGGTCACCCTAGTGGGGGGTAATCGGCGCCTGTGTAAGAGAA
>NW_020676518.1:0-1259 GCF_002925995.2 Terrapene triunguis
TGCCCGGATCCCTCCTGGTGGCCGACGGATTACAGCGACGACCGACGCCCAGCGCGCACCGGTGACTTCATCGGGGGCCTCGGCAGAGACGTGGTTTGCTCGACCCCGGAGGGCACAACGGTGCAACGCACACAGACAGTGGAGAAGCAGCTGCGGGCGACGGTGGGGAACCGGTCCCGTGGAGAGGGCGACGGTGCAGAACCGGACCCTTGGATAAGGTAGGAACAGTCCAGTGGGGACTTTATCTGTCTTGACCTGGGGACGCCCAGTGTCTGCCTGTTTTGACCTGGGGACGCCCAGAGTCTCCCTCAGTATGGGGCAGGGACAGAGTACAGCCGGCAGGGTACAGTGTACACCCTTAGAATGCATTCTGGTGATCTGGAAAGTGTTTGGATCTGATCAGTTGATTAAAGGTAAATTGAAAAGGTTCTGTACAGTTGATTGGCCTCAGTATCAGCTGGAGTGCCAAGAAAGGTGGCCACCGGAAGGATCACTTAATTATAACATGATCCTTCAGTTGCTTTTGTTTTGTCAGAGAACAGGTAAAAGGGAATGAACATCTCTATGCGTATACGTTTATGGTGTTAAGAAATAGGACTGATATTTTGTTCAAGTGCCATTTGACTCCGACAGGCTCGGTAGTATTGGCTGCTAAACCCCAGAACCCTCCCACTGTTGTAATGCCAGAATCGGTGTCCCCTTCCTCTCCTCCACCCCCACAGGCTTTAGAGAGTACCCCCCCCCCCCGTGGGATTGTATCTGTTGATTACTGAGAGTGTGGTAGCCTGTCCAGGAGCACAGACAGTGTCAGTATATTCTCATGTTGCTTTTAACATCTGGCTGCTTTCAAGGCAGAGGCAGGAGAATTCTCAACGAATCCAAGCAAGTTCATTTCTGTCTTTGAAGGGTGTCTAGCAAGTTATAAGCCTGACTGGGATGATTGTAATATACTTATGAGAACCCTGTTGTCTGAAGTGGAGCGGAATCAGGTTATAGCCAAGGCTAAGGAGAAGGAAAACAGAAAAGGCATGATGGGGATAGAGATGGCAAGCCGTTGCCGAATGTCGCTGTCCCCCTAGGGGACCCCCACTGGAATCCGAATGAGGAGGGGGATCTGAGGTTGCTTAACTCCTATAAGGAACTGCTTATGCATGGTCTCCGACACTCAGCTGTCAGGCATAACAATTGGGCTAAGCCTTATGAACTAATCCGGGACTCAAAAGAAAGTCCAGGGGCTTTCCTGCAGCGTATTCGGGATA
>NW_020676519.1:0-1877 GCF_002925995.2 Terrapene triunguis
GCCAAGGCCTTTAGAAAATCTTTTCTAACTATTTTGGGAGATGTAGGTTTGCCCTCCAAGGAAGAGAATATATTTTGTAGGAAAAGATTTGTTTGGAGAATTTGAGATTTGTTGAATCTCAAATGTATAGACTGGCTGAAAACAAAGTTTCTCTGGTTTCCTCATTTCTAAACTCCAGTTCCTTAGAACTTCAAATTATCTGCATACACAGGAGAACTCGAAAGTCATAGAAGATTAGGGTTGGAAGAGACCTCAGAAGGTCATCTAGTCCAACCCCCTTCTCAAAGCAGGGCCAACCCCAACTAAATCATCCCAGCCAGGGCTTTGTGAAGCTGGGCCTAAAAAACCTCTAAGGATGGAGATTCCACCACTTCCCTAGGAAACCCATTCCAGTGCTTCACCACCCTCCTAGTGAAATAGTTTTTCCTAATATCCAACCTAGACCTCCCACACTGCAACTTGAGACCATTGCTCCTTGTTCTGTCATCTACCACCACTGAGAACAGCCTAGCTCAATCCTCTTTGGAATTCCCCTTCAGGTAGTTGAAGGCTGCTATCAAATCCCTCCTCACTCTTCTCTTCTGCAGACTAAATAAGCCCAGTTCCTTCAGCCTCTCCTCATAAGTCATGTGCTCCAGCCCCCTAATCATTTTCGTTGCCCTCCCCTGGACTCTTTCCAATTTGTCCACCTCCTTTCTGTAGTGGGGGGAGAGGGGGCAACTGGATGCAATACTCCAGATGTTGGCTCACCAGTGCCAAATAGAGGGGAATAATCACTTAGTCATAAATCTGTGAACTGACTTGTTGACTATCAGGGCCGGCTCTGGCTTTTTTGCCGCCTCAGGCAAAAAAGCCTCCCGACGCCCCTCCCTCCCTCCCCCCAGCGCGGCAGGGGAGGGCAACGAGCCCGGCCGCGGGCCGCTCTCCCCAACCGGCCGGAGCGCCGGGGGGAGGGCGACGAGCCCGCCGCGGCTCCGCTGGCGGCTGGAGCCCCGGGAGGAGGGCGGAGAGCACGGCCGGGGCTCCACTCTCCCCGGCGTCCAGAGCACCGGGGCGAGGGCGGCGAGCCGGCCGGGGCTCCGCTCTCCCCGATGGCCAGAGCGCCAGGGGGAGGGCGGCGAGCCGGCCGGGGCTCCGCTCTCCCTGGTGGCCAGAGCACCTTGGGGAGGGCGGAGAGCCCAGCCGGGGCTCCGCTCTCCCCGGTGGCCAGAGTGCCTGGGGGAGGGTGGAGCGCCCGGCCGGGGCTCCGCTCTCCCCGGCAGCCAGAGCTGGAGCGCCGTGCCGCCCCCCTCCAGGTACCGCCCCAAGCACAAGCTTGGTGGGCTGGTGCCTGGAGCCAGCCCTGTTGACTATGCAATATAATCACAGTGAAGCAAGAGTTATCTAGTGGAGAAGACCACAAGAGCTTCTATTCTTGTATTCTGTTCTAAGCCATGGCCTATATTTTTGTTTCTAAAGAAACATCAGGTATTCTCTATTGTACATGTGCAGTTGTGAGATACTTTATCCTGAGGGGAAAATGTCTTCCTCCGTTCCAGCAGGCAGTTATCTCATGTCCTGAAGCATGAAAGACTGCTGATTTTTTGTGTGTAACTTTTTGACCTAGCCAGCATATCTTCAGATGTTACTGCTGCTCATATAAATATCTAACCCTTTTTGTGATCCGCCCAGTGTATTTGCCTCAGTGATTTCCTACAGATGATCTGCAAAAGTCACACCTAGCTGAACTTGGTGCTATTGAGCTTCTTTCCAGGGAGAACTGTGGATAGGTGCTTATCACTAGAGAGTCTTTAGATGCAGAAACAGAAACTATGTAATTTAGTCTCCTGCGAGGTTGTTCTTTACTTCTCTGAATTTATTAAAATGGAAGCAGGTGC
>NW_020676520.1:0-6918 GCF_002925995.2 Terrapene triunguis
CGGGATTGCACCAGCTGGGCAGCCAGCCCAGACGCGACTGGCCAGGGGCTGGGCACAGCGTGCACACTGCTGGGTCCCCACAACAGGCCCAGCACGGGGGGTTCAGGCTCGGGCGCCAGAGCCGCAGCCACTGAGCACCACGTGCTTGGCCCCTTCCTCCCCCCGCAGCAGTAGGAGCTGCAGCAGCGGCTGCTCCCGAGTCCCGCTGCCCAGGTGGGGAGAACAGCCGCCGCCTGGCCCCGCGGGCCACCCCCCTACTCTCCCTCCAGGTACCACCCGACTGAGTTCTGCCTGTGTCTCCCGGCCCTCCCTCCAGCGCTTGTGGAGGGAGGAGGAATGGCATGCTTGGGGAAGAGGCAGGGATTTGGGGAGGGAGTCAATGGGGGAAGAAGGGTGCGGAGTCGGGGCAGGGAGGGGCGCGAGCCCTTCCGGGCTCCGGAGCCTTTGCTTGTTTGTCTAGCATTGGTCGGGACAAACAAGCAAATATCGGGACAGTCCTGATAAAATCGGGATGTCTGGTCACCCTAGGGCAGAAAGCCATGCAAACCACACAAGAGATTCAGACAAGCCCTGACCAGGAACCCAGAGGAGGAGGGGATGGTCAGAACAAACAGCCAGCAGGAGGGCAGTGGGGCTCCGGCACCATCTAGAGGGGAGATGGAAGCCCAACGGGGACCCAGCATGGCCCTAACCCCCAGTCCTGGGAGGTTCCCCACCAAACTCACAGCCTGTCTCTCGGCAGGAAATCAGCGACTCCCTCTGCTTCACACGCACCCTGCAGAGTCAGGCCAGGATTTGGGGGAGTTGCCGCCCTGGCTGAGGGGGCCAGGCAGTGACGAGGGGCTGCCTGGGGCCAGGAAGTGGGAACTGACCCCAGCTGCAGCGCAGAGGCCCTAGGCATGCCCCAGCTGGGGGGCAGGGAGAGAGACTGAGAGGGGACAAGCTGCTGCTCCCGGTTATTGCCAGTCTGCCAAGCTGTGCACCATCCCTGCCTATGGGGCCTGCTCCTGGACCTACTTCAGTCCTGGATGGCTCTGCTCTGGGTCCCACAAGGAAGTTTCCGTTTGGGCAGATGAGATCTCTGAGATTAGCCCCTGCTGTCCATGTGGCAGCTAGGGCCCATGTTTGAGTTTCACGCACTGAGGATCAGGAGGTGTTTAGAGAATTTCATCTCCCCCCTGTGCTCTGTACCCAGGCCCCGCCTGGCCAGCCCAGGCCTGTCGGGAGTGCGGGGTCCATGGCTTGGCAGAACTCCATTGTTCTCGAGGGGAGCTGAGCTCCTGAGCATCCAAGAAGGAATCAGCATTGCACAAATTCACACTGCAGCTTTATTGCAATGGGAATAAACACGCTGACATCTGCCTTGGTGTGTAGAAAATTCCAAACAGAGGGGAGCAGGGATGGGGAGAAGGGGGCTAAAGAAATGCACGGAGACAGCACTGAAATCTTCAGCACCTACTATTTCAGAGTGAATGCAGGCGGCAGGTGCAGGCTGTGCTGTGTTTCAGAAGCTGGAGCGTTAGCTGGGCCTGCCATGGACTTTCCCTATGACAGCATATGTTGAAGTCTCATTTTCCTGCACCTGAGGAAGATTTAAAACAAAAATAAAATCCTGTTATTCCTTTGCTAACCCCCAAACCCCAACAGAGAGAGATTGACATCACAGCAGAATAGCCCTTTGAAGGGAGCTAAGTGCAAGGCATCTGGTCAGAATGTGGAGAAACAATTTTGCAAAAATATGTGGATTTGTTAGCATCTCACTAGTTCAAGATGAATTTGTTTTTTATTTTTGCACAATTTCCATTATTTTTTTATCTGAATTCTCAACAAATGTCATCAAAATAATAATTTGATTTGTTTATTGAAAACCTAGTTCTCAGTAAACAAACAATTTTAGCGACCACTTTGATATGTGTCCAACGAATTTTTGCAAACAGAATAGAAAATTTCAAAGAATCCTGCAATTTTTTAAACAAGTTTTAGTTCAAAAAATTTCAATCAGCTCAAACACAGAGGCAGGAACAGGCAGAGATAGAAAACTGGGCAGAAGGAGAGAGAAATCGTGTCTTTTTCATGGGTAGTTAAAAGCAATAATTGCAGTGACAGAAGTTCTGGGCGGGAAGCAGGAATCGCTGGGTGAGACTCTGCAGGAGCGCAGACCAGGCCATCGCAGCGATCCCTTCTGCATTACAATCTCTGAGGCTGCTCCCTAAGGCCAGCAGGACAGAGAGGGATGCAAATCCCGGCTCACGCCCCCAGCACTGGGGTCAGCCCTGCTGCGCTCCAGCATTGGACAGTGTCTCATGGCGCAAATTCCTGCTGGGATGTCCCAGATCCTGAGCCTGAAATTCACGCTCAGGATTCAATCGACACCACGACTCACCCTGGCTGCACCAAATTGGCCGATGGCGGCATCTGGGGAGAGAGTTAGCAGAAAGCAGGAGAGTAAGTGCTGCTCCTTGGGAGTCTCCCCCGCAGCCCACCCCCACTAGTCACCCAGCACCCCCAGGGGACACTCACAGAGCCCCTCATCCTCTTCCATCCGCACACAGCCAGCTCCACAGAGGGGCCAGGACCGGAGGGGCAGGAGAGAGGCTACCCTGGCTGGGGATGACTTGTTCTGTGTCTCTCCAGCACCTGCAGGGCCTCAGGCAAGGGGATGGGCCATTCCCACTTCAGCAAAGCGGTCTGAGGAGCTGCTGTGATTCTCACATGGGCCTAGCTCCCCAGGTGCCTGTGTTTAGCTCAGTACCATGCTGTGGTTTCCGGTATCTCAGACCATTCCCCAACTCACAGCAGCCTGCCAAGCACTAACACAAGGGGTGTCAGAGGACATGCAGGACCAACACTACCTCCTGACCTCACCCCCTTCTGCAGCAGCAGGGTTCCCCTGGGGACATCAGTGGATCTAAGTTCTAGTTCTCCACCTACTTATACGGCCCCCAGCACCACCCATGCTCATGGGGTTATTCTTCCAACCCTGCCCTGTGCAGTCAGACTAGCCCGTGGTTACACATGGGGAGGGGCACAGAGAGAGCTAAAGCACTGGAGTGTCCCCACTTTATTCACTCTGAACAGCCCCTCGCTCTGAGAGTCGCCCCACTGAGTGCCAGGAGAGAGCTCATGGAGTGAGGTATTATTCACCACGGGCAAGGGCGGAACGACGTGGTCCTAAGTGACTTACCCAAGGTCACCCAGGGAGCCTGAGGCAGAGCCAGGAATTAAATCCAGATCTCCCAAGTCCCAGAGACCCAACCACAAGACCAGACGGCCCCTCTGTCGGGGACTTGTATCCACAGATCAGTGGGATCTGCCAAGTGTGATGGGACCCCCTGGGGAATGTCCCCTTAGGCTGTGCCTGCCCAGAGCTCCCACCCCGACCCAGGACACCCAGATCCCCACTGGACAGGTGCATACAGCTGCTTCCCTGGAGTCTGTGGGATGGGTGCATGATAACTCCTAGCACAGCCTTCTTTCAATGTCCTGCTGTCACTTGCCTAAGACTTACCGCTCTCTCGGCACCAGCCCAGCAAGGGGAAGTGTCGGCCTCGCAAGGGGAGAGATTTATCTATTGCTAGATCTAGGTGTTCAAAAATAACACACCCTAGCACTGACCCCAATGTCCGGTCACAGCTTTAAACTATACGCCGTGAGGTCTGTTCACACCTCACTCCCCCAGTACAGCCAGTGCAGCGCTGGCTCGCGGTCACAGCACCTGCTCTCCTGCTGAACGTCAGAAATTCTCCTCCCAGACCCAACAGCTTCTTTAAATGGACACATTTAACCGGGGCCGTTTGTTTTATTTGGGGCTGGATTTGAAACGGAAACTTCAGTGAATTAAAAACAGCAGCAGCACCAGGAGCCTAGAGCTGAGCAAAACAAGTGAGTGCTGGGGACGATCAGGCTTTTGCTGACATCTCTTCAAACTTAATTGCATCACTACAGTTACACAGGTGCAAGTCAGAGCTGAAATTTCACCCCTCTTAGATTTTATTTATTATTGGTTTTAGTTAACATTTCTGTTGCACTAGCCTGTAAAGATCACAACTAGGTTGGGTCCCATTGTGCCAGGCTCTGTACATTAGTGCAATGCATCATGGAGACCTAGGGCACGAGGATGTCACCTTTCAGATGTGTAGCCCTCCCCATTCCACAAATGCTGGGCAATGAATTGGGGCCCAAGTGGGAAACAGCAATGTAAAAAGGAGTCAAAGATATAGAGTTTAAGGCCAGACCAGATCACCAGCCCATCTAGTCAAACCTCCTACATATCACAGGCCAACAAACCCATCCAGTCGCTTCTGCTGGGACCAGTTGCACCCGCTTTAAGGTCACTCTGGGGCTGGCAGGTGCAGAGCAAAGCACCCCCCATAGGGGGCAGTCTGTCCTAGTGACTCTGTGCCATGGCCCCAGGGCATCAGCATTGGCTGGGTCAGGGTGCAGGGGATGGAGGTGCTGCTCTCCCAGCCGCCCGGCCGTGCTGAGTGCCTGAGGTAGAAGAGGCCGCAGCAGAGGGGTGATGGGAAGGTCTCTGTGTCACGGGAGCAGCCTCACTCTGAGTCTGTGTTGTTAAAAATACTCCTCAGCACCGTGGTACAAAGGGCTACGAGCTGCTAGTGAAGCTGGGCCCACAGGGACGGGGGGAACAGCTTCTGCACTGGAGATGCCTCTGGTAATACAGTGACCACAGCCCAGGGGCGGCCTGTGGCCGGGTCTCTGTGTTTCTGCATTGCACCAGCAGCACGTGTCTCTAGAGTCGCACAAACTCGCTTCCTGACCACAGCTCAGGCTGGGCTTATTTATAGGTGGCTTGTGGCTTTGCTCTTTCTTCCTGCAATTTCTTCTCATGTTATATTTTCTCTTCTCAATCCTGACATTCAGTGCCCTGCTGTCCCAGCCCTGGGCTCCCACCCACCCACAGCTCTGCCGGTGCCCCTCGGGTTCTGGCTTCACATTCTCAAGCCTCCTCCATTGGAGACCCTCAATCTTGGAACGAAACACACTTGGCAGCGCAGCTGTTACTGCTGGTGTGTGGTTTTGCCCTGGCAATCAACGTGTGTAAAGTGCAGTGTCCCCTGTGTGTGTCTTTCAATGCTTAACATGATGAGTGGGACCTGAAAATCCACAGTCAAGGGTCCTGTTTTTTAAAACAAAACCTGAACTCCTTAGCCCCATCAATCTGCAGCTAACAAAACGCTGTCTCCCCATAGACAACTAAACACCACTGGGAGGGGTTCTGGTGAGAGCATTGCTATTAGTCAGCACGACCGCTAGCTCCAAAGCTAGGGAGTAAATCTTGGCACCACTAAAATCAAAAAGAGTTTTGCCCTTGACTTCAATGGGATCAAGATTTGGCCCAAATGTGACCCATCTGTGATTGCTCCATATTGGGAGCACTGTTCTCAGCTGGCCTCTGAGGCTTCATCATCATGTGGCCCTTTGGAGAGCGATGGCAGGTCTCAAGGCCATGCAGGTCGATTTCTCAATGGAGGAAAATTTAGAGATGTCAACTTTGGGTGGAGCCTTAGTGCAACTTGTTTAGTTACACTTTATGCACCAGTCCTGGAACAGAGGTGGACATAAATCACACACAACTAAAGCAAGTGCCATACCTCTGAGAGTCCCTGTTTTTAATACAATGCCAGGTCAGTCACACATTGTGAAAGGGGAAGCATCTGCCGCATATGTATGTTCTATTAAAGGCATCAAAATGTCCTGCTGTCTCTCACCTCTACCCCTCTTTCTCCCCATAGACATCGATCTGGGTCAGGTGGTGCCTCTCCAGCAATCAATCCTCATTAGACTGCTTTGCTGCAATCAAGGGGCACGTCTGCAGCCCTCCCAGCATATTATAACCCCAGCTGCCTTGGGGACAAGCTGGCAATGCCTTTCCCACACTGCACAATCAGGTGCAACGCGGTACTGTCAGAACCCACAGCAGGAGTAGCTTCCAAAACAGCTTTGTTGTAAATCTTGTTTTCAGGTGGTTGTAGCTTTGCTCAGCGTTCACCTGCGGGGGTGAAAATTACCAGGCTTGGTCGCTGCCCAGGGATGCATTTTTTGGAGAAGTCTGAGCAACCAGAGCTGATCTGCTTTGGAGTGGGAGGAAAATGGAAAAATGCACATTCCCCAATGATCAAACAATTCTCACTGCCATTCTTTGGGCCACCCCATAGACACAGGGCCAAGTTTCCACAGTGCTCAGCTCCCAGTGAGGCACCTGAGCGGAGCTCATTGTAGGGACTGGCCACAAATGGCTGGCCTTTGAGTTGCACTTTGGTCTGGAAATAGTCATCACTCCAGTACCAGATCTCACAGCCTCAGAGCTCAGCTAAGAGGAGCTAGCGGGACCCAATATCGCAGCCTGGGAGTCGGGCTCAGAGGGGCTTGTTTGATCCTGCACAGGGGCCCAAAGAGTTAAAGGTATTAACATGGCCCTGTCACTCTCCAATATTAAACAGTGACATGGTCACATCAACACGTTAACTCTTTGGGTGCATATATTCCACCAAAATTAACACACCATTTTTGGCAACTTTGGGTGAGGTGCCATAGAGGTGAAGCTTCCAGTTCTTCCGTCTTTGAGTCAGACAGCATTGTGGCCGATGGACAGCTTGATTTTCTCCTGCTGCCAAAAGGGTGTGATGGGCAGCATAGCCCACCCCCTCATTATTTTGTGCACCTGGAAGAGAAGCCATATTTAGGACTGATAAAAGCCTGTGGTAAATTTTAAAAATCTATTCTAATATTAACAGCGTCAGCATATGTAAAAACTGCACAGGATAAAGAAACGGCAAAGTAATCATGTTTGTGAAACAAAAAAACAAAAAATAAAACTATCAAGCTAGAAAAAAGCTGGTTGAAACTAACACTAAACCTGTACTGACAGAAGAGGAAAGTTAACATAAAAATAAAAAA
>NW_020676521.1:0-8869 GCF_002925995.2 Terrapene triunguis
AGCTTATTTCAGGGCAACGGATCTCAACCCTGATCTGGAAGGACCAATGCTAGAGGGCAGGTCAGTCCCCTTCCTTGACCTGTCTGCTGGGACTGCCAACAAAGAGGTCAGTCAGTCCCAAAGGCAGAGACGTGTTTAGCCACGGGAACTTTTGTCCCACTCAGAGCTGGACAGAGACTCCCCAAACTTATTTCCTACAGGCCACCAAGCAATCGCATGCTGGACTTGGCTGCCACAGCTGATCCAGAGCTGCGATTTATTTTCACGAAGGAAAGGAAAGCGGCGGTGGACAGAGGGACACGTACAGGGGCAGTACGTTCCAGTTTGAAGAAATCCCCAGATTAGCATGGGAATCACAGGGCTGGTTTTCAGCTCCTTCTTCTCCACCCTCTCTCCCACGTAGGTCCTTGCCGGTCTCTGGATATCAAGCGAGCGGAGGAGGTGGTTCCTCGGCAACTGTAACCATGAGACCTCTCCATGTCCCACTGCTCCCCTGGCACATGGGGCAGGTTGCTATTTATGATGCATGATTTATGCAGTGCCGGCAGCGTGCTGGCCACCAAGCTGCTTGGCTGCTCTAAACCATGTGTCTATTGCAAGTGAAGCGTGAGGTGCAGTCAATACCCAGCGCGGACAGCACAGGGATAACAGGTGAGTGGTGGAGTCAGCATAGAGGAATCTGTCCAGCCACCTGCCTGTACTGTATCAGCTCCGTGGGCAGGGGACTCTGATCTTCAGGACTGCTAACCTGGCCCATTTCACTAGCACTAAGTGCTTCATCCTGCTTTCAGCAAAGCTCTCATTGACTTGAATGGGGCAGGAAGAAGGCCTTAAATTCACACACTCCGAGCCCTGGTTGTCTGCTGTGTGGCAATGCAGGTCGCCGGGTTGGTCTGGAAAGCGTTTCCTTCCAGGCTGGGACAAGCCAATTCTGGAATCAAAAAATCCCAGCTCTGCCTGCATTGCTCGTACCTGACCTTACAGTGTGCCCCTTCCATGCAGGCAAAAGAGCACTTAGCATCGTGCGAAGCTGCTGAAATATGGCTCTGTTCACTGAGACATACAGGGGGTGCTGCACCGCTCACCCTCCTGAGGAGCAGAGAACCTCGCTCAGTTGCTCCCAGATCTGTGTTCATGGCATAGCCGGGCACTGTGCTGCAGACGTCATGCCTTTCCCAGCTAGCATGGTTCACTAGCCACCTTTCCACACATAGGAGAAACCTAAAGGTAGCCTATACTGCGGGAGAGTTGGTTAGTGATTCCTCTCACACCCAGATGCCTTTAGGGCTTTCGGAGAGCACTGCTGGGCTGAAAACTCTGCTCCAAGATGCTAAGCATGCAAGGGTCATGCTTCTTGGAGTGAAAATTGAGCCTTTCTTTCTTCTTCGGGGCCTGTCTGTGTTATTTAAAGAGGCACAGCAGCAAACCACTGGAGCACCTTGATCTCCGTGCCCGACCCTTGTATCCGCACACAACAGCCGTCCTAGGCATTTCACAAACATCAATTGTATTTGCTGGTTGCAACACCTGGGACAAAGTCTTTAGATTAGATCTGGCACAGACAGTGCTGTCTGCAAAGTTTTCTTCCTAGTGTGCACAAGGAGATAGGCACATTCCAGTTGCTCTGGGTCAGCCAGTTCTCCCAGCTCCATCCTACAATGCCTTGCCTTCCACCTGGAAACTACATCTGATTCTTGCTCTCCAAAGCAACACCAGGTGCTGTGGGAGAGGTGCTTCGGGAGTCTGAAAATGCACTGGGAACAGCCATGGCTGGCGGGTGCATGGTGCGTGGATGTGCCAGAATGATTCTGTGAGGGACGAGCTGGAGAGGTTCAGGAACCAGACACTTAGGGCCATTAACATCTCAGCAGCGGTTTCCACCTAGGGCTAAATTCAGACCTGGTGCAATTCCAGGCTCTTAGTGTAGACACATCTTCTCTGTGTTTTTCTCGTTCTCTTTATCTCTCTGCTGCTCTCCCCCTGCCTTTCTCTCTTCTTCTGTTACTCACTCATTCTTTCTCTCTCACACACGTAGCTAATTGATAGTTTCCCATAATGCACAGCAACCACCTAGCCTGCGTTTCGCAATGCTTTTACTATTAAGTCTATCCTGCCTCCCTGGGCAGCTTTATCAGCACAAGCCACTTATTAATCACCAGTCCTCCAGGAAACAAGGCCAAGGCAAACATGGTTGAAAAAGATCAGGTCGGCTGGCCTGACCCATTGTGACAGGCACTTGTCAACTGGAGGAGACAGCTCAGATAAGGGACAGGAAGGTCCCAGCCCAGCAGGGTGGTCAGCACCATTTCACCAGGCAGCTGCTATGTCTGAGCTGATGATCTTGTTGCTGTAATCTTCCTCAGAGGACTCTTCTTGCTCCCTTTTCCAGTTCCCAGCCATGGCACTGCCTGAGCAAGCCATCTCCTCGGGCAGCAGGGAGGTGGGGCCTGAATTGGCTGTCCCAGTGTTCACTCAAACTACACTCAGGCTACGTCTTCACTACGGGGGGGGGGTCGATTTAAGATACGCAAATTCAGCTACGCGAATAGCGTAGCTGAATTCGACGTATCGCAGCCGACTTACCCCGCTGTAAGGACGGTGGCAAAATCGACCTCCGCGGCTTCCCGTCGACGGCTCTTACTCCCACCTTCGCTGGTGGAGTAAGAGCGTCGATTTGGGGATCGATTGTCGCGTCCCAACGGGACGCGATAAATCGATCCCCGAGAGGTCGATTTCTACCCGCCGATTCAGGCGGGTAGTGTAGACCTAGCCTCAGATGGATCCAGTGCCTGGAAACTCAGATGAAGGCAATGTAAATGGGGAGTGACTACTATTTCAGACAACAGTCTAGGGCTGCACTGCATCCTGCCAGTCTCTGCCCAGCTCCATTGAATCTCCCTGTACAAAGCCCATTTGCTTGGAGTCTGCGTGCAAGTGGGGGGAGAGGGGGTTAGGGTAGTTGCCTAGGTTTGGGGAGACCGAGTTAATAGGCCCCCTGTGTGACCTTGGGCAAGTCATTCAGTCTCTGTGCCTCAGTTCCCCATCTGTACTATGCAGACAATAGCCCTGCTCTGCTTGCAGGGGTTAGGAGCATAATTATACTAGAGGCTGGGAGGCGCTCAGATACTTCAGCGATGGGGGCCAAGTCAGTACGAGAGGTAGAGAGGCTGTGAATTTCAACCAGGATGACTTGGTAAAGTCTTAACCCCAAAGGCCAGTCCAGGTAGTGTCCTCAGACTCCACCAGCATCTCTCTATTTGAGAGCTATCACATTTCTATAGCCGCAGTAGTAGCATCAATAACAGAGCAAATGGATAATCTTTGCCATGAATAGGTGGAAGTGACATGCATTTGTAAAGCAAAGTAGCTAAAGGAGTCTGTACCATTAAGAAGAGTGCGTGCAGGTGCCTTTCCCAACCTGATCTATAAACACAGCCCACACACCGCATCAAGTACAAACTCACCCCCTGCCTGGGCTTTGGCTTTATTCGTGAAGGAAGTAACAGTAATAGAATATCAAGATCAGCTCAGACCTTCTCCCCAGGCCTGCCTGCTCCCAGGGCTCCTCCCTTAGGATGGCTCAGCCCACACCCTAGATCTTGCTCTCTCCTCAGAGAGCCACACCCATCTCCCTTGTATCTATGGAGGTAACTACCTGCAATAGTGAGTCAGTAGAACCTGCTTAGCCCTTTCCCAATAGGCATGTTACCTGGGGAGGGTATTGCAGGCAATTACTGCCAGCTTCTTACAAACGGGGCAGAGAAGGTGAATGGGTAGCACCGTGTGTGGCCAGTGACTTGGAGAACATAAAGGCCTAGCAGCACTGCCATTGACCAGCAAGGAAGCAGCGCTCCCAGCGCAGTGGCACAGAGCGCTCTCCTCACTCCACACACCTGCCGTGTGTGTACAGAGAGACCCTGATGACTCCTCTACCAGCTCCTGGTCCACACAGATATCCCAGAGCAAACGCTGCAGCAGTATTGGTGTGAAAGGAGAGTGATAATGGCTCCCCTTGGTTACACCTGCCACAGAGGACAGCTGCTAATACTACCTGCACTTGCAGCCTGTGTGTGTTAAGCATGAGTCAGCAGCACCGATCTGGGATATATGATACAGGCCCAGTGAGAGCCCGTGGATACTGAGCCGCAGGCAGTAATGCACCCTGGTGTCTCTGATACAGGCTGCAGCCTGAAGACGGAGCCTAATGTGTCACTGGAGAAGCCAGTTCAGATTACAGCCAGAGCCTGCACCCGCATTCAGCTGACATGTCTAGGCCGTAGAGTCTCTAGACAACAATTCTCAGGGGATGGGGTTTTCTGACACTGGAAACGGAGATCGAATACCAAAGCCAGCCTAGGGAGACCAGCCAGCCAAAGACAGCCCGACATGGGAGCCTGGGAAGATCATACCTGCTGCAGCTGCCTAGGGTGAGGAGTGATGGGGATTTTCTGCTGATCTCTTTTGTGTCATCTCCCTCCACTGCCGGCACAGCTGGGGAATTTCCTGGTCTATTGGGTTGTTTAATGTCTTCCAGTTGTTTGCCTCAGCAGAGCTGTTCTGCCCTGGATCTTTCAATTCTGCTCACTTAACCGCAGTACTTAATTTGTGATGAAAGAGGTGCCAGGGCTCAAGCAATGTTTTTACATTCATAACACATGCAGCAAGCCCAAAGGTGCCGGGGCTCTGACCTGCCAAGCCTAGAGGTGGCAGGGCTCAGCCCTGGCACAAAATAAGCACTGCTGCACCATCCGTAGGTGATCAGAGACACTGAGCCTGATTCCCATCTCATGCCTATTCTTCCTCCAGTGTAACCCCAGTGACTCCAGCGGAGTTACTGTTGGTTTGCACTAGTGAAAGAGAAAGCGCAGTTCAACCCACTGGGTCCAGGCCTCAAACTCAGGCTACAGAGAAAGGTGCCTAAATTCTACATTTAGAGTCTCAAATCTGGCTTCAAAATACCAGTCCGAATCCAGATTTTGGGAGGGGCTAATTTTAGGCTCCCCAAAGCCTTAATATGGGACTTTCTGTCTGGTTCAGAAATCAGGGGCCCAATTCAATGGTTTCTTACACCTAGTGCCAGAGCCTCCGTTCAGGTTGAGTCCCCTCTGTGCGGCTCCAGCTTCATGCAATCTACGTGCTTCCTCCAATCCACCTGGGGGCAGGCCAGGGAAGGGATAGAGCATCGAATGAATGCAAGCAGGGCTGGATTGTGGCAATGTTGAGCAGGTTTAGCCTCTGGGCAGCAGAAAGGTGGTGCAAGTGAGGATTAAGCCCTGGCTGTATGATTTACACCAGGGTGTAAGTGGCAAAGTCATGTAGCTTGAACCAATCTGGCATGAAGCAGGCATGCAAAACAAGTGCAGACCAGATGCCAACAAGGCCTAACACAAACTGAAGGAACTTAAAAAATCTAGATACTCATCACCATCCGTGCTGTTTGTTTCCTGTGTGCTTCGCTCAGCTGTGACAGGAACCCTGGCCTGGTCAGTTTCACATTTTTGTTTCTAGTCTGTTTCCTATGTTCTGTGTGACTGGGAATGTAAAGAGGTAGCAACCTGAGAGCGCCAGATTCTGGAATGCTCACAGGTCCTAACTGCAGAACAGCTGATCTCAAAACGGGGCCAGCTTTTCGCCTCTGAGATGGCGCCCAGGAGAAGGGAGAGAACAAACCATAATTACAGCCATCCAAAAAGGTGGGGGGTTGGATGCCACTTGTGCAGCACTATGGACCAAATTCTGGTCCTATGGAAAATGGCCCCACAACAAGTGCATGTGTCTGCTGCAAGATCAGCATTTGGGTGCACCTGTATCCCAGCCAGCAACAGCCCCTTCCCCCTGGAATAATCTGCTTGCATGGGCTGTTGATGGATCAGGGGCATAGTCACATAAATATGCAGATCCTTCCCTATGATCCCAAGGTCCTGCCCTTCTGTTCTTGTCAGGGTGGGGGTGTGCAGAGGGGTCTCTGCAGGGGAAGCCATAATAGGGACAGTCCCATCCCATCCTTGAGTCCCTGAGGTTGGTGTGTGGGGTTTTCCAACCAGCACTTTCCAGAATTTGACTCTAGGTAACATCTTACAGGCTCCATGTGTGATTCATGGTGCATAATATACAGTCCATTGTTCTTAGTACACACTATGTAATACTGTCCATGGTAGATATTACATACTACATATGTTATAAGCTCTCTACTCCTTCTACAATCATTATAGGCCTGATGCTGCCAGGTGCTGAGTGCACACAGCTCCTACTGGAGTCCTGTAAGTGTCTTATAGATGTAGCCCCTATGACAACACATCCTTCATTGTCATTTTATGTCTTTGGCCCCTTTATTGAAGTGTTACAATGCTCCACATATATCTGAGCCTTGGAGCCTTAGATCATTTTCAGGCCAGCAAAGACTCTGGGAGGCCACAAAGGGGGTAAGGTAAATGGCCTCTGAGCTGAGCAGCCCCAAGCAATTTCAGACAACAGAGCAGGAAATCCCCTGCTGCACAAGCGTGTGTAGTGGAAACACAACAAGTGGAGCTGCCCCCGTGTGTCTTACTCCTGCACTCACCTGTGTGGACAGGAATGAAATGCCAGCTGCTCCATGATTAGGAGCAGGACCTGACCCCATTTAATGGCTCTCTGCAGCCACCTGACACCAGCCCATCCCAGTGGAAAGTTACAGGCCTCCCTTAGCCTCCTCTTTCCCTTCCCAGGCGTTTTCTAGGGCGAGTCGCAGAGCAGATCGACTGGAGGAATGTGCAAGCCACACACACACACACACACACACACACCCCGCCAATCCTGGCCCCTCATCCCAGCCAAGGTTAGCGTGGCATG
Organism: Terrapene triunguis; assembly: GCF_002925995.2. Classification (NCBI taxonomy): domain Eukaryota; kingdom Metazoa; phylum Chordata; order Testudines; family Emydidae; genus Terrapene; species Terrapene triunguis. The sequence goes on from NW_020676521.1 coordinate 6,829, forward strand.
CCAGTGTAGTCACCGGTTAAAAAGCCCAACATGCCAGCCCCAAACCACGGTCCTATCCCGCTGCCCACAAGGGATCAGAGCGCAGCCCATGACGTACCTTCGAGGAGTGACAGCGGAGACCATGGGAGGCTGGTGGAAAGGCGAGGTCTCAGCACCTGTCAGGCAGAAGGCCCTGCAGGCTGGCTGCCTCCCCTGCTGTATAGGATCCAGCTGCCAGGGACGTCTACTGGGTCCTTCTCTCGCTCTGCACATTGGCAGGAAGGTCACAGCAGATGGGGAGGAGGGGGGTAAAGATCAGCACGGAGATTAGAGAGGCATTTTTAGCCAGCCAATCCCCGCCTGGGCCCTGCATGATGACTCGCCCGGCAGCACAAGGTGAAAACAGTACTGCAGAAAAGGCAGTGAATAAGCTTAGAGCCGCTCTCTGCCTTTCCTGGGTGGGACGGTCCCCCCTCCCTCCTTTTCTCCCTCTCACATACAGTTCCCTTTCACTATCTCTCTCCCTCACTTTCTCTCTCCTTCCTGCTGCTCCCTTTTCCTTTTCCTTTTCCCTCGCTCTCTTCGTCCTCACGTACTTTTACTTTCCTTCTATTCCCATTGCCCTCCCCTCATTTTCTCACTCACACTCTCTTTCCCCTGCCTCTCCTTTCCTCGCCCATTCCCTTATTCCCCATCACCCCACCCTGCTCCCTCTCCCACACCTCTTGCTCCCTCCCCCTCATGGTCAGAGTCTCAGCTCCCAGACCAGCTTTCACTAGCACCTGATGAAGCCTCCCTCCAGTCCCCTCTGTGCAGGCAGAGGGAGAATGGGTGGGACATGGCCACCCCTTCCAGTTCCACTCATTCTGCTGGGGGGCCCAGCTTTGGTCTAAATCTTGGGACCCCAAACATTTGCTGTCATTTCTCATCCTTAAGGTTGGCCCTCTTATCCCCACTATCCTGCTTTCCAAGCCATGCACAGTTCTCTCCCTTGCTTAGATCGATTTCTCTGTTCCTGGGGCTACTGTAAGATATACAGTGTAAATAGACCCTGATCCCTCCTAGTGCTACTCTGCCTTGTAGAGGTGGTGGATTCAGAGCCAGAGAGCAGCTCTCATCTTCCCTTCATCCCCTGGGGTCAGACCTCGCTCTGTCACCCCCGGACCTGGCGTTATCTCCCTTGCATCATTGTCAGTTGTTTGGGTCAGGAATTCTGGACCATGAATCAAATGTAATGGACAATAAGCAAGGGCTAGGCCAAATTCTGCTCTCACTTACTCCGATGCAGCCCAGGGAAATCAGTAGGGTTGTGCTAGCTGACAGAGTGCACAATGTGTTCTTTTGTCTTCAGGTGAGGGGAACTGCAATATTTATTGGCCCAAGCAGTAAATAATTACTTAGGTGAGCTCAGTATTGACCAGGAAGGGAAATCAATCTTGCTGTTCACCCTGTGAAATCAACTACTATGCAACTAGGTGCAGCATTACATTCTGGGGGCCAGGTATTTACATGCATAGCTCCAAGGTCAATGTGCAAAAATGCATACACGCCTACACCTGCATGTGCAGGGCCTGGCTCTGTGGCCTTGCTTCTTGTGGAGCCCCCTACACCTGTTCAAAGAGGGTGTGAAAAGCTACCAAAGTGCCAGAGCAGCGTTTTACTCTCCCTTTGCATATGTATAAATAACTGTGCTCGATGCAGGGCAGTGAACAGCCAGGCTTCAGCCACCCATGATATGTGCACAAACTGGGTGACTGAATATGCAAATAGGCATTTCCTGTACATGACTAAATATCAGGAAGACAAGGTGGGTGAGGTAATATCTTTTATTGCACCAGCTTCTGTTGGTGAGAGAGACAAGCTTTCGAGCCACATGGAGCTCTTCTTCTTCAGAGCTCTGTGTGCTCGAAGGCTTGTCTCGCTCACCAAAAGAAGTTGGTCCAATAAAAGATATTATTTCAGTGGTAGCTGTGTTAGTCTGCATCAGCAAAAAAAATGAGGAGTCCTTGTGGCACCTTAGAGACTAACAAATGTATTTGGGCATAAGCTTTTGTGGGCTAGA
>NW_020676522.1:0-1247 GCF_002925995.2 Terrapene triunguis
CACAAATGTATATATGTATATGCCGTCTCCCATTCAGGATGGTAATACTTGCTTCCATCATCTCTTTTTTTTTTTTTTTTTTTTCTTCCAAGCTCAAGACAAGTTTCTTGTGTATGCATTTCTACCAATTCCTTTTTTTACCCAGAGTGATTGCAAAAATTGGACAGGATGCAGCCATTACTCATTCTGACAGCTCCATATTAGCAGACACAATTCTGTCTAACACATCTCCTCAAGATGTCTATTGATCCTTCCATACCACTTCCAGATTTTACAAGGATACTATCACAGAATGAGGATCAGATGTTTCATCCAGACCCTAGATCATGGTAGCTGACTGGATGTTGGCTGGCTGAGTGCTACTGATGGACTGCTTCTTAAAAGTACAAGAGAACTTCCTGAAAAGGCGAGAAAACTCCATCATACCTCTAAATGGAAATGATTTTCAATTTGGGCAGCCCAACACAACCATGATACATTGAAGGCCCCTTATGCCAAAAAATCCTCTACCACATTCTAGATTTAAAACATTCTGGACTTTTTAGTTCTGCCTAAGTCCACCTTGCAGCAATCTCAGCAATAATAAATGGTTACCGATCAGTTAGAGAACACCCTCTTATCTGCAATCTTAATATTGTCCTTACAAGCCTCCTGGAGCCCCCTTTGGACCTCTCTGAATGCTCTGTATACCACTTTATTCTCAAAGTGGCCATCTTCGTTGCCATTACATCATCCAGAAGGGTCAGTGAACTCCAGCCTCTTTTTTACATACATTCCACAGAGATAAGGAGGTGTTAAAACTTTACCCAAGTTTACTCCCTATATTGATTCAAACGAAAATCTGACACAATCTATTAGTTTATCCCCTTCTACACCCCCCCCCCAAACCCCAGTTCTCCTTGAGAGAGAAGAAATTCCCCACCTTGGACCCTTGTTTCAAGAGTCTTGCTATGTTATCTCGATAGGACATAGGTAAGGCTGCAAGTCTGGCACGCAGGTCACAGAGTCACGGATTCTGTGACTTTCCGGGACCTCCATGACCGACTGGAGCCGGCAGGTGTGACTGACCGCAGGGCCGCCAGAGCAGCTTGGGGGCCCACACCGGCCCCTCCCCGCAACAGCGGTGGCTGTTGTCCTGGGCCGTTAGGGCCGTCCCCCGTCAGTGGCGGTCCGTGCCGTGCTCTCCTCTCTTCCCCCCCACCCCCCGCACTAGCGGGCAACCTGGAGGCCCCTCTCCAGAGCAGCAT
>NW_020676523.1:0-1211 GCF_002925995.2 Terrapene triunguis
TACAGTTCTCACTTTATATTTATTTTTTATTACAAATATTTGCACTGTAAAAAACAAAAAAATGGTATTTTTCAATTCACCTCATACAAGTACTGTAAAGCAGGGGTCCCCAACGTGGTGCCCGCGGGCGCCATGGCGCCCGCTGGGGCATCCATGCGCGCCCGCCTACTGGCTGCCGGAAAAGCAGCCGCCGAAATGCTGCTGAGAAGCGGCAACGTCAAGAAGCGCCACTGCCAAAATGCCGCCGAATTTCGGCGGCAACACCTCTTGATGACGCTGCTTCACAGCGGCATTTTGGCGGTGACACCTCTTGACGTTGCCGCTTCACGGCGGCTGCTTATCCGGCGGCCACGGTCCTCGGCGGCTAGTCGTCTGGCGCCCGCCCCACGGAAAAGGTTGGGGACCACTGCTGTAAAGCAATCGCTTTATCATGAAAGTTGAATTTACAAATGTAGAATTATGTACAAAAAAACTGCATTCAAAAATAAAATAATGTAAAACTTTAGAGCCTACAAGTCCACTCATTCCTACTTCTTGGTCAGCCAATCACTCAAACAAAAAAGGTTGGTTACAATTTGCAGGAGATAATGCTGTCTGTTTCTTGTTTACAATGTTACCTGAAAGTGAGACCAGGCGTTCACATGGCACTGTTGTAGCCAGCATTGCAAGATATTTATGGGCCAGATGCGCTAAAGATTCATATGTCCCTTCATGCTTCAACCACCATTCCAGGGGACATGTTTCCATGCTGATGATGGGTTCTGCTTGATAATGATCAAAAGCAGTGCAGACCAATGCATGTTCACTTTCATCATCTGAGTCAGATGCCACCAGCAGAAGGTTGATTTTCTTTTTTGGTAGTTTGGGTTCTGTAGTTTCCGCATCAGAGTGTTGCTCTTTTAAGACTTCTAAAAGCATGCTCCACACCTCGTCCCTCTCAGATTTTGGATGGCATTTCAGATTCTTAAACCTAGGGTCGAGTGCTGTAGCTATTTTTAGAAATCGCACATCGGTATCTTCTTTGTGTTTTGTCAAATCTGCTGTGAAAGTGTTCTTAAAACGAACATGTGCTGGGTCATCATCCGAGACTGCTATAACATGAAATATAAGCAGAATGTGGGTAAAACAGAGCAGGAGACATACATTTCTCCCCCCAAGGAGTACAGCAGGGGTCGGCAACGTTTGGCACGCGGCTCACCAGGGTAAGCACC
>NW_020676524.1:0-7111 GCF_002925995.2 Terrapene triunguis
CCCCCCCCCCCCCCCGCATCCCGATATTTCACATCTCTCATCTGGTCACCCTTCATTAAAAGGCAAAGCAAGTCAGGCACCTAACGCTGTTAGACCCCTTTAAAATCCTAGCCACCGTACATATATACAGGAGTAGCTGCACAGAAATCAGTGACATTAGACTAGTGTCAAACCAATGTTAGGGAGAGGCAACTCTGTCCTATATAGATAGATAGATATAGATATATACAATCAGAAAAAAGGGTTTCCTTATTATTTTTTCTGCACTTTCTGCACTTTCATAATTATGTTAACACAGGGGACAATAACTTGGCTGAGGTTTCCTCAGCTATGGAGCATATGTCATAAAGATATATATACACATGCATGCAACTTCTTAACTGGAGAGCTGACAACATCATGAAAATGCCTCCGTATCTGTAGCCAAACGTCTCAAAATATAGCCATTTGTCATTGTTTTCTAAGGGGCCTGATCCAGCAAACACTGACATGCTTACTTTGACATACAGGAGTGGTCCCATTCAAATTATAGGGACCACTCGCATGAGTAAAGTTAAGCACATTTGTAAGCGTTTGAAGGTTTAGGCCCCTTAGAAAAATACTTTTACCAGGCTATGGAAAGTAAAAGGGATTCTTCAAGTGGGCTTCAATTGCAACCTGTTGTCTCTCTAGTTAAGAAAGGAAGGTAATTCTTTCATTTCTTGGAGGGGTGGCTTGGTTCTCTTTCCTTATTATTTAAAACAATAAGATACCTCTATCTAGTGCTTAAGAGGCAAGTACAATACAAGTGTAAAATACACACTGCGGGTGTTTGGGCCACATATCCAGCGAAGAACTCAGATTTGTTTGTATTGCTCTCTAGAGGCAGACAGGCTGAATACTCCTGGCACTGCCATATGTCCTGCATTATCCTTTCGAGTTTCGTGTCTGTTTTTGGCAGATAGTGGGCGTGCTGTCTATGCCCATAGGATAAAAATGTCAAATCCTTCCTCCTTTAGTGATATTGATAGCTCTGCTCTCTCCTACAGCTATACAATTCATCCACAGCCTGGTCAGCAGTCGAGGGCTCCTTCTTTAAGTTGGCTGAATTGTGCTTTCAATGAGACAACTTGTTGCCAAGCATTGCATTTCTGTGTTATTGCCAGGGTATAAAACTGATACCCCATGAGACACGTGCACTGTAGCATGTGTTGAAAAAAGAAAATGAACAGTATTAAAACTACTTTTAAGGTATCTCTCTGCAGCGTATGCTTTGTGAGACAGGATGCATTCAAGTGTAAATAATTTTTGCTGAGCTAGCAGGCTGCCTCCTGGATAGAAGTACACACCGGCTGCAATACATCTCATTACATGCTAGTAGGATCGTTGCGCATGTCAGCGTTCTACTAACTCTAGTGAAGTGTTCTGCAGGATCACAACTTGTTCAGTGTCACTGGAGAAATGTGCAAGCTAGGACTGGTAGGAAAATTTCCTGTTGAAACATTCTTTTCCAATGAAAAGTTGGATTTTTGACTAAATGGAAGATTTTGTGGAAAGTGTAGGCTTTCCTCAAGAAAAAAAATTTTCCTTGGAAAATTGAAACTCAAACATTTTCGGCCGAAAATTGAAAAATGTCAGGGGGTTGGTCAAAAAATTTTCAGTTTTTGGCAGTTGCCGGATTAAATGATTTGGGTTTTGGTTGCTGAAAACTGAAAAATTATAGAGGTTTTTTTTGTTTTGTTTTACAGGGAAGTGAGGGGACGACAGTTTTTCAACAAAAAGTCAACGTTTTCCATAAAAACCTTTTGACCAACACAAAAATGTTTTCATTTTTGTCAAAACTTCCCATGGAGAAAAAAAAACCACGTTCTGATCAGCTCGAACACAAACAAAACACAACGGCAAACCTGACACACACACAAACATGGGTCATTTCTTCACAGCTTTCATTTTAACCAAGACTTTGTTAAATGGGATCTGAACATAGGGTTGAGATAAATATAAAATCAGATATTAAAAAGAAGAGAAAAATCACTCTGGTAGCCTGTACTACTTCACTGAAGAAAGAGGATGGGCCTGAGCTGTGAAGACTGGAGCTAATGATTGAAATGGTGCTTTTTTTTTTTTTTTTTTTTGCTGCTTCTCAGTCCAAATTCCCCTTGCTCTATACAGAGTTTTAAAAAGAATTCTCTTATTAGGGTCCCCACCAAGAAAAAAGGGAAGCTTGCAAAAACATGATACAAACATTAAGCAGGTTATAAAATAATATTAATATGGACTTGAAAAAAATTACCCAACACTTAAGTTATATTCATATATGTATGTCTATATCCAGGGCCGGATTTAGGGGCATGCGACCCAGGCAAGAAGAAGCCAGCCCTGCAGCACTGACCGAAGAGGTGTATTCATGGGTGATAATGTCTAACTGCAACATAAACTGTGTTTATCATCACATCTTTAATTAATCCAGAGAACATATGTTAATGTTAAGTCATCTTCAGATCTAGGCGTGTTGTGAAAGTCTAGAGCCATACGGCTGTCATCAAAGAACCCGCTAGAAATATAAAGGCACATTGACTCATTCAGCCCCCTCCCACCAAGGTTAGGTGCACATCACAAAGTTCTATGCAATCCTAGAGCTACCAGGGTAAAATTCAGCTCTGTGCTGAGGGCCAACAAAAGCCCAAAGCACCACTTATATACCCTCTAAGCTTTTGGGTAAGAGTCCATGTGGTACATCTAAGAGACCTTGCAGGCCTAGGGGAACTGGGGTATGGTGGCTTTGTCCCTTCCCAATTCTGGGCTGCTCTGCAATGCTTGGAATAATACTGATCGCCATGTCTAAGTTACAGCAGCCTGCCCCAGCTGTCCATAAGCCGCAGCGCTGCTCAGAACCTCCAAAGGGCTATGTGCTGTGGGCCCACCCCCTCAGCCAGGGCATGAGAGGACATCTTTAGGAGGCAGCCTTATGGCTGTCATCACTAGTGTCTGCACCAGCTCAATCCTCTCCTGGCTGGACCCGGAACTTGTAGAGACCCTTTGCACCACATTGAGCTTTTACCCCATATAAAGGGGCTGGGTCAGAGTTGAGGATCTCACCCCTTCAGGTTTAAATAGCAGACAAGGACCTGTACTTTAGCCCTGTTGCTTTCTACTATAGCCGTCCCAGTCCTGTAGCAATTGATTTATCACACTCTTGTTCATAATAAGATCGCGTCCACATTTTCAATATACTAAGATAAATAAATGTTACAGTTATCACAGAAACACACTGAGAATTGACCGGAACCTGGAATACAGTAATATTGTGCTGGTACAGGTGACGTGGCAGGGGCAGGCAGGGAGCGGGGAGTGGTCATGATGGAGCTCCGCTCCACTATACCTGTGGTGGGTCCAGTGCCAGTGGCGCAAATCAAAGCTTCGTGGCAGCAACTCTAGCTGTTATTGGGCCAGGGCTGACCCTGACACATTCCTCCCCTCTCCTGCGCCAAGTGGAGCTCAGGCTCAGGAGACAATCGAGTCCGTAGAGATTAATTTTAACCATAAAGAGAAACCAACATGATGACAGAGGTAGTCAATATGCAGACTGTGGCCCAAATCTGGACTGCCAGATGCTTTTGAATGGATCCTGAAATCTTTTTATTTACTTATGGTTATCAACATTGTTATTATTTTCTCTGGATTCTGGACCTTGACTATACCTTGTCCAAGAAATTTGGACCTTGACAAAAAATAATTGACTATCCCTGGTGTAAGATAACCTCCCCTTCCACCCTGCTCTCCCTCCCATTCTACCCATCAGCTGGTGAATTACACCTATGTATGCCCACTCACCAATGTGCAATTTAGACTGCCATTTGGGGTATCAGTGAGGGCCAGAGTCTGCCATGTTTACGTTGAGAAGCAGACTATGAGGGTCCTATTGAGATCAATGGGACTGGGACCCAATCTTAGGAAATGTGGCTCTCTGTCCCCCTCTAGTGGCTGACCCACATAGACTTTTATGATTGGGGCAGAGAAGGCATGCCGAGTGTCTGAGGGGGCTCAGGGAAGGGGGTTGGGGTGCAGGAGGGGTGCGGAGTGCAGGAAGGGGCTCAGGGCAGGGGGGGTGAGGACTGCGGGAGGGAGGTCAGGGCAGGGGGTTGGGGTGCAGGAGGGGTGCAGGGTGTGGCAGAGGGCTCAGGGCAGGGGCTTGGGGTGTAGGAGGGGTGTGGGGTGTGGCAGGGGGCTCAGGGCAGGGGGTTGGGGTGCACTGGGGTGTGGCAGGGGCTCAGGGCAGGGAGTTGGGGAGCAGGAGGGGTGCGAGGTGCAGGCAGGGGGCTTAGGGCAGGGAGTTGGGGGCGGGGTGCAGGCAGGGGGCTTAGGGCAGGGAGTTGGGGGGCGGGGTGCAGGAGGGGTTCAGGCTCCGGCCCGGTGCCGCTTACCTAAAGTGGCTCTGGGGTGGCAGCGGCATGCACCGGGGCCAGGACAGGCTCCCTGCATGCCTACCCTCTCCCCGGCCCCGCGCCGCTCTGCGGCGGAAACCACATCCCTGCACAGCCCTTGGGGGAGGGGGGACACAGGGCTCCGCTCACTGCCCTTTCCACGCCTCCAGGTACCTCCCCCGAAGCTCCCATTGGCCGCGGTTCCCCATTCCTGGCCAATGGGAGCTGTGGGGGGGCGGTGCCTGGAGGTGAAGGCAGCACACGGAGCCCTCTTCCCCCCTGCCTGGGGGCCGCAGGGACATGATGCCGGCCGCTTCTGAGAGCGGCGCTGGGCCCACGGCACCATGGGGGGCAATCCCGCGGGCTGGATCCGGCCCGCGGGCTCTGGCTTGCCCACCCCTGCTGTAGAGGTGTCACCAAGGGCTTCAGACTTTTATTGCTAGTGATAACATGTGAGAAGGCAAGGACGCAGATCACTTTCACATTGAGCTTCTAAGGCTGGCAGTCAGAATAAAAAATCTTATCCTTATAAAGTGAGAGCATGTGATACAGCAGTCGCTGGAACACGATGGAGCACAGCTATTTTTAGGGTCACATTTCAGAGGAGAACTGCACTTTAAAAATATATTTATAAATATCTATTCCCTTCAGCTTGTTAATGCCAGCCTCCTCCTAAGCCAACAGCCTCTGGCTGTAAGGGGTCAGATTCCCCACTATCATTTACACATAAGAACATAAGAACGGCCATACTGGGTCAGATCAAAGGTCCATCTAGCCCAGTATCCTGTCTTACGACAGTTGCCAATGCCAGCTGCCCCAGAGAGAATGAACAGAACAGGGAATCATCAAACGATCCATCCCCTGTCGCCCATTCCCAACTTCCGGCAAACAGAGGCTAGAGACACCATCCCTGTCCATCCTTGCTAATAGCCATTGATGGACCTATCCTGCATGAATTTATCTAGTTCTTTTTTGAACCTTGTTATAGTCTTGGCCTTCACAACATCCTCTGGCAAGGAGTTCCTCAGGTTCACCGTGCATTGTGTGAAAAAATACTTCCCTTTGTTTGTTTTAAACCTGATGCCTATTAATTTCATTTGATGACCCATAGTTCTTGTGTTATGCGAAGGAGTAAATAACACTTTCTTATTTACTTTCTCCAAACCAGTCATGATTTTATAGACCTCTATTATATCCCCCCTTAGTCGTCTCTTTTCCAAGCTGAAAAGTCCCAGTCTTTTTAATCTCTCCTCATACGGCAGCTGTTCCAGACCCCCAATCATTTTTGTTGCCCTTTTCTGAACCTTTTCCAAGTCCAATATATCTTTTTTGAGATGGGGCGACCACATCTGCACACAGTATTCAAGATGTGGGCGTACCATGGATTTATATAGAGGCAATATGATATTTTCTGTCTTATTATCTATCCCTTTCTTGATGATTCCCAACATTCTGTTCACTTTTTTGACTGCTGCCGCACATTGAGTGGATGTTTTCAGAGAACTATCCACAATGATTCCAAGATCTTTCTTGAGTGGTAATAGCTAATTTAGACCCCATCATTTTATATGTACAGTTGGGATTATGTTTTCCAGTGTGCATTACTTTGCATTTATCAACATTGAATTTTATTTGCCATTTTGTTGACCAGTGACCCAGTTTTGAGAGATCCTTTTGTAGCTCTTCACAGTCTGCCTGGGACTTAACTATCTTGAGTAGTTTTGTATCATCTGCAAATTTTGCCACCTCACTGTTTACCCCTTTTTCCAGATCATTTATGTAAATCTATAAATCTGGTCATTCCATTGATGTTCATGGAGTGACGCAGGATCTATACTGCTGTAACTGAGCGCACAGCCTGACCCCAGGTAAGTGCCTAGGGAAATACACATTTCTAAAACACATCAATATTTTATCCTCACACAGCAATGCCCACGCTCTCCTCACCCAGGCGCAGAGAACGCAGCTGCCGGCTCTGCTTTCCAGAGCTGGCTGTCAGTCTCACAGCATAGGCCAGAGCCCAGTGAGAGAATATAAACAGTTGTTCTAAACTTCAGGCGTTGTTTTGGAACAGAAAAGGTCTCTGAGGCAGGGGAAGCTTGAAATTCACCTCCCAGAGGATATTTCATTGTGTTTTACGCTTAAGAGTACCAGGGTCTATTCTTCCTTCCCTTTCTTTTTGAGGGCAAACTGGAGAGAGGTGCATTTCGTCTTCCATCAATTGTCATCTTCTCCCTCCATCCCCCACCCCCTTCTTACTTCCCCAGTCTACAAGGAAAGCAAATTTTGACTTAAAGCCCTCTGGGCCAGATTCTGATCTTAGTTACATCAATGTCACTCCATTGATTTCAAGGGAGTTAAGCCAAGGGTAAAAAAATGTGGCGTGTCTTAAGAGCCTACGTCTTATTTTCAGAAGTGACTTAGGCACTTAGGCCCAGATCCACAAAGGTTCCTAGGTGTTGCTCTGCTCAGCGTAGCAATGCCTCACACCCAATGGAATTTTCAGCCCTGAGAGAGGCGAGGTGCCGAGGGAATTGATCCTCCGAAGGCAGCAAGCTGAAGGGGGAGCGATCTCCAGTAACCAGGAGTGAAATGCAGAGGAGAGGAGTGGGCAGAGAAGAGGCGTTAGGCATCTAAGGCTAGGTCTACACTACAGCGGACTTCCGACCTAAGATACGCAACTTCAGCTACGTGAATACCGTAGCTGA
>NW_020676525.1:0-8685 GCF_002925995.2 Terrapene triunguis
CAGGGCAGAGGGCTGGGGGTGTGTGGGGGTGCAGGGCAGAAGGCTGGTTGTGTGTTGGGGTGTTGAGGGTTCAGGGCAGAGGGCTGGGGGTGTGTTGGGGTGTGGGGGGTTCAGGGCAGAAGGCTGGGGGGAGTGGGGGTCCAGGGCAGAAGGCTGAGTGTGTGGGGGGGTTCAGGGCAGAGGGATGGGGCTGTGGGGTTGCAGGGCAGAGGGATGGGTGTGTGTTGGGGTTGGGGGTTCAGGGCAGAGGGGTGGGGGTGCAGGGCAGAAGGCTGGGGTGCTCGACTCATGGGGGTGCCCCCAGCCCCCTGCCCTGAGCGGCTCATGGCAGGGGGCTGGAAGGGATATGCCCTGTTCCACCCCCTTCCCCCAGGCTCCGTCCCTACCTCTCTCTGCGTCCTCTATGGAGCTGTGTGCACGCTGCCACTCTTCCCCCTCCCCCTCGCTAGGGCCATCAGCTGATTGGCGCAGGGAAGGAGAGGGGGAGGGGCAGGAAAGCACCACGCTGGGGAAAGAAGCGGGGGAGGGGGGAAGCTTGGCTGCCGCAGAACCAAGCTTCTGCCTCCTGCCCCCGCAGGGGAGAGCGGTGGGCGCGGGGGCTGAGTGGGGCTGGGGGCCAGGACCGCGGCAGGGAGCTGCGTGCCACTCAGAATCGGCTCGCGTGGTGTGTTTGGCACCCGTGCCATAGGTTGCCGACCCCTGACTTAAAACAAGCAATCTCTGTGCTTGGCTTCTTTGATAGATTGTTGAGGCATGACATGGGTCATTTACCTGGAAAGGTCAACACTGTGAAAACTAGCAGTTCTCAGACTGTACTCTTTATTGGCTTATATCTACCTACCTGCTGCTAATTGATATGTCTCTTTCATACCTACACAGAATGATCCTCGATATTTATCTTCCATCTTTACTGTGACAGATTGTATACACATACATTTGCCCATATAATAAAACTCAGAAGAGGTGTTACCCTCCTACAACAGAAACTCAGATGTTTGATTTGGCTGTAAAAGAAACTGCCTTTACAAATAAGATACAACTAAGTGTTATATGGAGCTATGGCTTAATGCGAAGGATCCACAGCTCTAATGTTGTTTGTTGTAAGAGTTCATAAACCTGGATATGTTTTAAAAAAAAGTTAGTAGTTGAGTACAATGGCCCTTGTACATTAGTTTACCATATTCTATATCTAACCTCATAAATCACCACCTATTCTCACCCCATCAGATTTAGATGACACACCTAAACGTAACTGTTCCTCTTAAAGTTTGCAGAAAGTGCATGCAAAGGTCAGTATAACAAATTATTAGGAAACTAAAAAAAAAATTATCTTATTCAAGGAATCCAGCTCCAATAATCCCCTAATAATGTCATTATGGCCTTTGCATATGTGTTTGCAAAATCAAGGGGGAGGTTTAAATCATTTGGGGTGATATTAATGAGTGATGAAAGATTATATGACAAACTGGATCCCTTAGCTGTTCATTTGTAGACTTTGTAACAGATGGGTTTTAAAAAAACAAAACAAAAACAAACAAAAGAATGTGCATAAAACATATACTAATGTTTGGGAGTTAACTGGATTCCAAAGAAACACATTTCCAGCCTTAGCTCTTGTGTAATTCCTAGATATCAGATTTAATAGATTCCAAGGCCAAAAGAGACTGTTGTGATCATCTAGTCTGACCTCTTGCAAAACACAGGCCATTGAACTTCCCCCAAATTACTCCTAGAGTTTATCTTTTAGAAAGCCATCCAATCTTGATTTAAAAATTGCTAGTGATGAAGAATCTACTAGGACCCTTGTTAAATTGTCCCAGTGATTAGCTACCCTCATTGTTAAAAATGTACACCTTATTTCCTGTCCAACTTTATCTAGATTCAGTTTCCAGCCCTTGGATCATGTTATACCTTTCTCTGCTAGGCTGAAGAGTCCATTAACAAATTTTTCTTTCCCACGTAGGCCCTTACAGACTGTAATCAGGTCACCCTTTAACCTTATATTTGTTTAGCTCGATAGATTGACTACAGGAGGTCAGTCTTCAAGGCACGTTTTCCAATCTTCGTATTATTCCCATGACTTTTCTTTGAACCCTCTCCATTTTATTAACATCCTTCTTGAATTGTGGACATCAGAACTGGACACACTATTCCAGCAACAGTTACACCAGTGCCAAATACAGAAATAATATACTCTCTCTCCTGCTAGACTGTTTTTATGCATTCAGTGATTGCATTAGCCCTTTTGGCCATGCCATCACACAGGGAGGTGACTATGACCCTCAAATCTTTTTCAGAGTCACTGCTTCCCAGGTAGGGTGACCAGATGAGAGATGTGAAATATCGGGATGCGGGGGTGCCGGCGGAGCAAAAAAAAAACCCCACGAGCCGGCGGCGGAGGAAAAAACAAAAACAAAAGCAAAAAGAAAAAACCAAGAGCCGCCGGAGCATAGGAAAAATTGGTGAGGGCTGAGCACCCACCGGCAGCTCCACGCACCGCCCCCCCCCCCACCAGCTCGCCTTTGCTCTGCCTCCACCTCCCCTGAGCTGAGGGCCGCATCCTGCTTCTCCCCCCTCCCTCCAGCGCTTGCACCGCCATACAGCTGATTAGCGCAAGCCTGGGAGGGAGGGGTGAGGAGGAGGAATGCAGCGTGGTTGGGGAAGAGGCGGGTCCAGGGCGGGGATTTGGGGAGGGATCCAATGGGGCAATGAGGGGGCGGGGCAAGAGTGGGAATTTGGGGAGGGATCCAATGGGAGAGGGAAAGGGCGGAGTCGGGGCGGGGGGGCACGAACCCCCTCCGCCTGTGCGCTGGAGGGCAAAATATCGGGACAATTCGCGTCCCAACCGAACATCGGTCGGGACGTGGGACAAAGAAGTAAATATTGGGACAGTCCTGATAAAATCAGGACGTCTGGTCACCCTATTCCCAGGATAGAATTCCCTATCCTTTAAGTATGGCCTATATTCTTTGTTCCTATATGTATATATTTAGCTGCATCAAAACATATATTGTTTGCTTGTGCCCATTTTACCAAGTGACCCAGATTGCTCCGAATCAGTGACATATCATGTTCATTATTTACCACTCCCACAGTGTCATCAGCAAATTTTAATGAAGTTATTTGATTGTGGATGGGTTAGAAGTAGACTGGTCACCTCCAAGGTGTGTTATCTCAGTCCATTTTACACAATGTAACACTCTTCCTCCCAGTGCCTGGCTGCTGTTTGGCAGCTGCAGTCCCTAATACTATGCTATGAATAGAAAGTAAAGGAGAAAAATCTGAATAAGGGAGAGAAAAGTAACCTTTAACAAGTTCCACACTCATTTTGTCCAGGCAGGTCACAGGTTTTAAAATGGTGAGTGCCTTTCATCTTTGGGTCACTGTTCTGAATCCAGCTGGGTGAGTATACAATTATACTTTGCTCTCTCTTCATAGAATCATAGAATATCAGGGTTGGAAGGGACCTCAGGAGGTCATCTAGTCCAACCCCCTGCTCAAAGCAGGACCAATTCCCAACTAAATCATCCCAGCCAGGGCTTTGTCAAGCCTGACCTTAAAAACCTCTAAGGAAGGAGATTCCACCACCTCCCTAGGTAACCCATTGCAGTGCTTCACCACCCTCCTAGTGAAAAAGTTTTTCCTAATATCCAACCTAAACCTCCCTCACTGCAACTTGAGACCATTACTCCTTGTTCTGTCATCAGGTATCACTGAGAACAGTCTAGATCCATCCTCTTTGGAACCCCCTTTCAAGTAGTTGAAAGCAGCTATCAAATCCCCACTCATTCTTCTCTTCTGCAGACTAAACAATCCCAGTTCCCTCAGCCTCTCCTCATAAGTCATGTGTTCCAGCCCCCTAATCATTTTTGTTGCCCTCCGCTGGACTCTCTCCAATTTTTCCACAACCTTCTTGTAGTGTGGTGCCCAAAACTGGACACAGTACTCCAGGTGAGGCCTCACCAGTGTCGAATAGAGGGGAATGATCACATCCCTCGATCTGCTGGCAATGCCCCTACTTATACAGCCCAAAATGCCGTTAGCCTTCTTGGCAACAAGGGCACACTTTTTTATGGCTTCAACCGAGTTGCCAACGGGCGAGTGTCCATGTAAAATACACCACCAACCACCCCTCAAATTATGTTAACTAGCATCCTTGAACATGAACAAGGGAACTGAAAAAGCTTCTCATCTCTACAAGTAGTTCCTTCCATGTCAAGACTGGTGTACATGGCAGACTGGCGTGGAGAAAGTGACACTGTCGCTACTCATGCTCTACCTGTCCTTTAAATAAGCAGGGCATTGTAGATTAAAGTGCTGTCAGTCCAGAAACTTTAAACCGTACATTCCTTTTTTAAGTTTTGGGGGAAATACACACCCCCTGAATGTCTGTTTCCTCTATGTATAAAAAGAGTGAAGGGGGAAAAATTCCATTGAAATCCACATATTAGAATGAACTGGAAAACCTGCACTTTTCCAAGTCAGCACGGGAGGGGAATAGGGATAGTGGAACGTAAGTGAACATTATGAATGAGCCTGTGTCATTAGCTCTGTTGAGTTTTGATTTTTTTAAAGCTTTGTTATTTTAAGACCATGAGAACAGCCATACTGGGACAGACCAATGTCCATCTAGCCCAGTATCCTGTTGCTGACAATGACCAGCACCAGATATTTCAGGGGGAATGAACAGAACATGGAAATTTCAGATGATTCATCTGCTGTTGTCCAGGCCCAGTTGGAGGTTTAGGGACACCCAGAGCATGGAAGGAGAACCCGGGGAACTACAGACCAGTCAGCCTCACCTCAGTCCCTGGAAAAATCATGGAGCAGGTCCTCAAGGAAACCATTTTGAAGCACTTGGAGGAGAGAAAGGTGATCAGGAACAGTCAACATGGATTCACCAAGGGAAAGTTATGCCTGACCAACCTGATTGCCTTCTATGATGAGATAACTGGCTCTGTGGATGAGGGGAAAGCAGTGGACGTGATATATCTTGACTTTAGCAAAGCTTTTGATATGGTCTCCCACAGTATTCTTGCCAGCAAGTTAAAAAAGTATGGATTGGATGAATGGACTATAAAGGTGGATGGAAAGCTGGCTAGATTGCCGGGCTCAACGGGTAGTGATCAACGGCTTGATGTCTAGTTGGCAGTCAGTATCAAGCAGAGTACCCCAGGGGTCGGTCCTGGGGCTGGTTTTGTTCAACATCTTTATTAATGATCTGGATGATCGGCTGGATTGCACCCTCAGCAAGTTCGCAGATGACACTAAACTGGGGGAGAGGTAGATATGCTGGACGGTAGGGATAGGGTCCAGAGTGACCTAGACAAATTGAAGTATTGGGCCAAAAGAAATCTGATGAGGTTCAACAAGGACAAGTGCAGAGTCCTGCACTTAGGACAGAAGAATCCCATACACCGCTACAGGCTAAGCAGCAGTTCTGCAGAAAAGGACCTGGGGATTATAGTGGATGAGAAGCTGGATATGAGTCAGCAGTGTGCCCTTGTTGCCAAGAAGGGTAACGGCATATTGGGCTGCATTAGTAGGAGCATTGCCCGCAGATCGAGGGAAGTAATTATTCCCCTCTATTCAGCACTGGTGAGGCCACATCTGGAGTATTGCGTCCAGTTTTGGTTCCCCACTACAGAAAGGATGTCGACAAATTGGAAAGAGTCCAGCAGAGAGCAATGAAAATGATCAGGGGGCTGGGGCACATGACTTACGAGGAGAGGCTGTGGGAATTGGGCTTGTTTAGTCTGCACAAGAGAAGAATGAGGGGGGATTTGATAGCAGCCTTCAACTACCTGAAGGGAGGTTCCAAAGAGGATGGAGCTCACCTGTTCTCAGTGGTGTCAGATGACAGAACAAGGAGTAATGGTCTCAAGTTGTGGTGGGGGAGATGTAGGTTGGATTTTAGGAAACACTACTTCACTAGGAGGGTGGCGAAGCACTGGAATGGTTTACCTAGAGAGGTGGTGGAATCTCCATCCTTAGAGGTTTTTAAGGCCCGGCTTGACAAAGCCCTGGGTGGGATGATTTAGTTGGGGTTGGTCCTGCCTTGAGCTGGGGGTTGGACTAGCTGACCTCCTGTGGTCTCTTCCATCCCTAATCTTCTATGATTCTATGGAGCGTCCCTGACCATCTTGGCTAATAGCCATTGATGGACCTATCCTCCATGAACTTATCTAATTCTTTTTTGAACCCAGCTATACTTTTAGTCTTCACAACATCCCCTGGCAACAAGTTCCACAGGTTGACTGTGCATTGTATAAAGAAGTACTTCCTTTTGTTTGTTTTAAACCTGCTGCCTATTAATTTCATTGGTTGACCCTGTTTCTTGTGTTTTGTGAAAGGATAAACAACACTCCCCTATTCATTATCTTCACACCATTCATGATTTTATAGTCCTCCAACATATTCTGTCTTAGTCACCTTTTCTCTAAGCTGACCAGTCCTTGACTTTTTGATCTCTCCTTATATGGAAGCTGTTCCATACGCATAATCATTTGATGTCTTTCTCTGAACCTTTTTAAATTCTCATATATATATTTTGAGATAGGACCACCAGAACTACATGCAGTATTCAAGGTGTCGGGGTACCATGGATTTACAATAGTGCCATTATGATATTTTCTATTTTATTAGATATCCCTTTCCTAATGGTTCCAACCATTGTTAGCTTTTTTGACTGCCACTGCATATTGAGCAGATGTTTTCAGCGAACCATCCACAATGACTCCAAGATGTTTCTTGAGACATAACATCTAATTTAGACCATCGTTTTGTATGAATAGTTTGGATTATTTTTTCTAGTGTGCATTATTTTGCACTTATCAAGACTGAATATCATCTGCCATTTTGTCACCCACTGACCCAGTTTAGTGAGATCCCTTTGTAACTCTTCACAGTCAGCTTTGGACTTCACTATCTTTGGTAATCTTGTATCATCTCCAAATGTTGCGACCTCACTGTTCACCTGTTTCCAGATCATTTATAAATATGTTGAACAGCACAGGTCCCAGTACAGAGCCTTGGGGAGACCCTGCTATTTGTCTCTCTCTACTGTGAAAACTGCTGATTTCTTCACTGTTTCCTATCTTTTAACCAAATACTGATCAATGAGAGGATCTTCACTCTTGTCCCAGGAATGCTTAGTTTGCTTAAGAGCCTCTGGTGAGGGACCTTGTCAAAGGTTTTCTAAAAGTCCATGTACTGTACCAACTGGATCACCCTTGTCCACATGCTTATTGGCACCCTCAAAGAATTCTAATAGATTAATGAGGGATGATTTCCCATTAGAAAAGCCATGTTGACTCTTCCCCCAACATATTGCGTTTATCTAGGTGTCTGATGATTCTGTTCTTTACTATAGTTTCAACCAATTTGCCTGGTGCTGAAGTTAGGTTTACTGGCCAGTAATTGCCAGGATTGCCTCTGGAGACTTAAAAAAATACACATTACATTAGCTCTTCTCCAGTCATCTGGTATAGAGGCTGATTTAAGCAATAGGTTACATACCACAGTTAGTAGTTCTGTAATTTCATATTTGTGTTTCTCCAGAACTCTTCAATGAATGCCATTTGGTCCTGTGACTTATTACATTTCAGTTTATCTGTTTGTTACCAAATATCCTCTATTGACTCCTCAATCTGGGAAAATTCATCAGTTGCGTCACCTAAAAAGAATGTTTTGGGTGTGAGAATCTCCCCCACATCCTATGCAGTGAGGACCAAATGCAAAGAATTCATTTAGCTTCTCCCAAGGGCCTTGTCTGCCTTGAGTGCTCCTTTCACACCTCAATCATTCAGTGGCCCTCTGACTGTTTGGTAGGCTCCCTGCTTTTCATGTACTTAAAAAAAAATTGCTGTTAGTGTGTGTCTTTTGCTAGTTGCTCTTCAAAATTCTCTCTTATACTTTTAAACTTGGCTTGCCAGAGTTTATTCTCCTTTCTATTTTCCTCAGGGGGATTTGACTTCCAATTTCTATTACCTCTAATTGCTTCTTTTACTCTGCTGTTTAGCCATAGTGGCATTTTTTTGGTCCCCTTACTGTTTATTTTGGGAGGGGAATATACATTTAGTTTGAGCCTCTATTATTGTGTTTTTAAGTAGTTTCCATGAAGTTTGCAGGTATTTCACCCTTCTGACTGTTCCTTTTAATTTCCATTTAACTAGCTCTCTCATTTTTGTGCTGCTCCCCTTTTTGAAGTTAAATGCTGCTGTGGTGGGTTTCTTTGGCATTCCCCCTTCTCCCCCCGGATGTTTAAATTTAGTTACATTATGGTCACTATTACTGAGCCATTCAACTATATTCACTTCTTGGACTAGATCCTGCACTCTACTCAGGACTAAATCTAGAATTGCCTCCCCCCTTTGTGTGTTCCAAGACAAGCTGCTCCAAGAAGTAGTCATTTATGGTGTCTAGAAATTTTCTCTCTCCATCCTATCCTGAGCTGCTATGTATAGGGTTACCATACGTCCGGTTTTTCCCAGACATGTCCGGCTTTTTGGTAATCAAACCCCCGTCCGGGGGGAATTTCCAAAAAGCCGAACATGTCCGGGAAAAATACTCCCTGGCTTACCTTAGAGCGGGCGCCGGGGGCTGCTGTGCTCCCCGACTCCTGGGGTCTGTAAGAGCTGAGCTGCCCGAGCACTACCGGCTTCGGGCAGCCCCCATGCCTCTGGA
>NW_020676526.1:0-2587 GCF_002925995.2 Terrapene triunguis
CCGCCCCTCCCCCCGCCGGGCCCCGCGCCCCGGCCCCGCACGTGCCGCCCCGGCCCCCACCTCCATGGTGCAGTTGGTCGCCTCCGCCATCTTGCGAGCGAAGCGCAGAGAGAGCGAGAGCCCCGCCCCCCGCCGCTTATACCGGGGGAGGGCCCGGCCACGCCCCTCGGCCCCCATTGGGCCCCCCCGTGAGCCATGGGCCCGCCCCTCGTGCTGGGCGCTGCCGTTGGGCCACGCAGCTGTCACTCATCGGCCCGGGTCCGCCCTCCACATAGAAGGGGCGCTCCTATTGGGTGAAGGAGGTGTCACTCGGAATGCCGGGCCCGCCCCCACAGCTAATGCGTATTCTTATTGGGCGAAGGAGATGTCACTCAGAGTGCCCGCCCTCATGCCCAGAGATGTACCTATTAGGTGAGGGAGGTGTCACTCAGCATTCCAAGCCTAGCTCACAGCCTAGTGACGCTCCCAATGGGCAAAGGGGATGTCACTCACACTGTTGCCCCGCCCCATCCCCGCTAGGGCAAACGCCACTGGCCGCTAATCTCTGACAGACGGTAACAGGCCCCAACAGCCAAAGGAGAATGCCATTGGACGACGCAGGTGTCACTCAGGGACTCGCCTTCCCGGGCACCTCCTCAGGCAAATGCCATTGGTGGACGAGGTGTCACTCAAATCCTGAGCCCCTCCCCCATGTTGGGCTTGCGCGCTCGCACTCGCAGGCCCATCCCATTTGCAGAGTGAAACGTCAATCACGTGTTGAGACCCTGCCCCAGCTACCTCACTGGAGGCTCTGGTGCCCGTCACAGTCAGGGATACGCCTCCCCACGAGAGCCACTAACCCCATTGGCTCTTTCCAGCACCCAGGCCCGCCCAACCGCGGATCGGCCCCCTGCAGTTATTGGGTGTGGGAGGTGCCTGTCACCTAGAGCCGAGCCCCGCCCCCATCCCCAGTGCTGCGGGGCCATGCTGCTCCTCTCCCCATCCCACCCCCTCCCCCAGCTCTGCAACCCCCCTCACTGCACCCCTTCCCCCACCACTCCAACACCCCTCACTGCACCCCCTCCCCCACCACTGCAACACCCCTCACTGCATCCCCTCCCCCACCACTGCAACACCCATCACTGCATCCCCATCCTCCACCACTGCAACACCACCTCCCCCACCACTGCAACACCCCTCACTTCATCCCCATCCTCCACCACTGCAACACCCCACACGGCATCTCCCCTCCTCCAATCCCTCCCACTCACTGCACCCCCACCCCATCGCTGGGCTCCCTACCATAAGAACATAACATAAGAACGGCCGTACTGGGTCAGACCAAAGGTCCATCTAGCCCAGTGTCCTGTCTACTGATAGTGGCCAATGCCAGGTGCCCCACAGGGAGTGAACCCAACAGGCAATGATCAAGTGATCTCTCTCCTGCCATCCATCTCCACCCTCTGACAGAGGCTAGGGACACCATTCCTTACCCATCCTGGCTAATAGCCATTAATGGACTTAACCTCTGTGAATTTATCCAGTTCTCTTTTAAACGCTGTTATAGTCCTAGCCTTCACAACCTCCTCAGGCAAGGAGTTCCACAGGTTGACTGGGCACTGTGTGAAGAAATTCCTTTTATTTGTTTTAAACCTGCTGCCCATTAATATCATTTGGTGACCCCTAGTTCTTGTATTATGGGAACAAGTAAATAACTTTTCCTTATTCACTTTCTCCACACCACTCATGATTTTATAGACCTCTATCATATCCCCCCTTCGTCTCCTCTTTTCCATGCTGAAGAGTCCTAGCCTCTTTAATCTCTCCTCATATGGGCCCCGTTCCAAACCCCTAATCATTCTAGGTGCCCTTCTCTGAACCTTTTCTAATGCCAGTGTATCTTTTTGGAGATGAGGAGACCACTTCTGTACGCAGTATTCAAGATGTGGGCGTTCCATGGATTTATATAAGGGCAATAAGATATTCTCCATCTTATTCTCTATCCCTGTTTTAATGATTCCTAACATCCTGTTTGCTTTTTTGACCGCCGCTGCACGCTGCGTGGACGTCTTCAGAGAACTATCCACGGTGACTCCAAGATCTCTTTCCCGATTAGTTGTAGCTAAATTAGCCCCCATCATATTCTATGTATAGTTGGGGTTATTTTTTCCAAGGTGCATTACTTTACATTTATCCACATTACATTTCATTTACCATTTTGTTGACCAATCACTCAGTTTTGTGAGATCTTTTTGAAGTTCTTCACAGTTTGCTTTGGTCTTAACTATCTTGAGCAGTTTAGTATCATCTGCAGACTTTGCCACCTCATTGTTTACCCCTTTCTCCAGATCATTTATGAATAAGTTGAATAGGATTGGTCCTAGGACTGACCCTTGGGGAACACCACTAGTTACCCCTCCCCAGTCTGAGAATTTACCATTTATTCCTACTCTTTGTTCCTGGTCTTTTAACCAGTTCTCAATCCATGAAAGGATCTTCCCTTTTATCCCATGACAACTTAATTTATGTAAGAGCCTTTGGTGAGGGACCTTGTCAAGGGTTTTCTGGAAATCTAAGTACACTATGTCCACTGGATCCCCCTTGTCCA
>NW_020676527.1:0-3196 GCF_002925995.2 Terrapene triunguis
TCATTGCAAGTTGCACGCTTCAACAAATTGCATTCAAGGAATGGCCCATTTTGTTGTGAGATGCATAAGTTCCACTGTAAAATTATGAATATGTGAAATATCTTGGATGCAAAACCAGATCTCTGCCCAAACATTCTGCTAAAGAAAGGGGAATAAGTAGCAGATAGCAAAGTGGGTCTAAAGTAAACCAGGGCCACACAAGGAAATGGGATGAAATAAGAATGGAAAACGTAAAGGGCATTTAAGAGTGTTTCCTGGGACTGCAACAGAGAGTCCTGTGGCACCTTTAAGACTAACAGATGTATTGGAGCATAAGCTTTCGTTGGATGCATGTACATGTACATGCATCCGACGAAGTGGGCATTCACCCACGAAAGCTTATGCTCCAATACATCTGTTAGTCTTAAAGGTGCCACAGGACTCTCTGTTGCTTTTTACAGATCCAGACTAACACGGCTACCCCTCTGATACTTTCCTGGGACTATTTGTCTTAAGAATGTAGAGGCCTTGAAAAGAATTGTAATCTATGGAGTGGAGGGTCAAATATGACCCAAAATTCAGGTTTGGTAAAATCAATATTTTACAAATCTTACATCTAATAGAAATGTTTCTGGAAATAAATTTTAAAAATGGAATGAAAGCACTTTAAAAGATAGATAGATAGATAGATATTCTACTATTAGGGTTGCCAACCCTCCCGGATTGGCTGGGAGTCTCCCAGAATTGGAATTGACCTCCTGGTGGCTACTGAAACCAATCTGGGAGATTTTAATAGGCCGCTAAAAGTCCGTTTGGCATGCTGCCCCCACCCAAGCTCCAATTCCACAGCTCCCATTGGCCAGGAACCACGGCCAATTGGAGCTGCGAGGGCTGTGCCTGCAGGCAGGGGCAGCGCACAGAGCTGCCTGGCCAACCCTGAGCCTAGGAGCTGGACATGCTGGCTGCTTCTGGGAGCCACCCGAGGTAAGCGACACCTAGTTGGAGCACGCACCCCAAACCCCCTCCTGCACCCTAACCTCCTGCTCCAGCCCTGAGCCCCCTCCTGCCTCCAAACTCCCTCCCAGAGCCCACACCCCCTCCTGCACTCCAACCGCCTGCCCCAGGCTCAGCCCAGAGGCCCCTCCCACACTCCAAACCCCTCGGCCCCACTCCCCAGCCCAGAGCCCGCATCCCCTCCTAGCCCCCTGCCCCAGCCCAGTAAAAGTGAGAGAGTGTGGGGGGAAAGCAAGCGACAGAGGGAGGGGGTAATGGAGTGAGCAGGGGCGGAGCCTCAGGGAAGGGGCGGGGAAGGGGGTGGGACAAGGGTGTTTGGGTTTGTGCAATTAGACAGTTGGCAACCCTATCTACTATATCATTATGCTTATGCATGAGAAACTAAAAGTGAAAACAACTAGAAGTGGGTCTTAAATAAAGAGAAATTACCATAATTAATTTTCATTGTTGTCCAAAGTTAGAGAAATGAAAAAGTATTTCAGCATAAACAAGTAAAAGTTTAAACTAGTGTAAATGGTGAATTCTCTGTAAATTGAAGACATCAAATCATGATTTGAGGACTTCAGTAACTCAGCCACAGGTTATGGGTCTATTACCAGAGTGGGTGGGTGAGGTTCTATGACCTGGAATGTGCAGGAGGTCACACTACATGATCATGATAGCCTTTATGGCCAGAAGGGACTATGAGTCTATATCCGATATTAAAATTTGTTCCTATTGTAATAATCAAAGGAATTATCATTAACACAGAGATGAAGAACTGTGCTTTTAAAATGTATGATTTTTAACTGGACATGCTGCCTTCAGCCATGGCAGTTATAAAGGATATTAGAGGAACAGGTTTTATTCCAAAGCAATATTCTTTTCAAGTTTTAAGAGAAAATAATACATCAAAGTGAGTTTGGTAAAGCTCTCTGTGGTTTTTCTTGGGAATGGACTGCTGGTAGCTACTGTGACATCTTGATCCTACTGACTTTTATAAATGAGATCAATTTGTATAATAATTGTTTTAATATTTTGCTTTCTTTCAGTTAATCTCATATCAATGATGTATTCGTCGTTTGTGGAAATCAGCTAGCTTTCGTTGTTAGATCTTATTATTTAATATATTTTGGGTTTTTTAAACACACAGTTCTTTGAATAGTAAAATCACTGATGTCCAGGTCCCATTAAGGCTACATCCTGCAAGGTGCTGAGCTACTCTTACCAGATGCTGGGTTCTTTCTGCTCTGATTTAGGGTGCTCAACACCACAATTAGTATAACTCTTTATTTATTTTTCTTTCTGCTTACCTTTGGATTCATTTCACCATTAGGGAAAAGCCAGCCATGCCTCATTTGTGTGTGATCATCTCAGGTTCAAAATTTAACTTTAAATATATGCCCAAACTGCAAGCCTCCCTATACACTACTCAGAAGGGATTCCACTTACCATCACCCTGGATGTGAAAAGCTACCACTCTATTCCTCTGTATCGCTCACTAAATAAAGAGGATAGGTAGCTGTCCTACTCATATTGTCCCTCCCAGAGTCTGCTGTCTCCCACCTGCCTCTTATATTCACTTGCCCCCCACAGTTTATTCCCTTCCCCCGCCTCCTGGTGTTGACACCCCGCCCGGGTGTTGGTTACTTTCCTTGCTGTTGCCTCTGGGGAGCTAATGTCTGGCTGATTCCCCAACTTATAGTATGTTTTAGTGACCACCATACAGCACAATTCTCATAACTTCATATGCATTAATGATAAGAACATAAGAACGGTCATACTGGGTCAGACCAAAGGTCCATCCAGCCCAGTATCCAGTCTACCGACAGTGGCCAATGCCAGGTGCCCCAGAGGGAGTGAACCTAACAGGTAAAGATCAAGTGATCTCTCTCCTGCCATTCATCTCCACCCTCTGACAAACAGAGGCTAGGGATACCATTCCTCACCCTTCCTGGCTAATAGCCATTAATGGACTTAACCTCCATGAATTTATCTAGTTCTCAATAATATGATATACATATATGGATAGAGAAATGACTTTCAGCAGGTCATAACCTTTCCCCTGATACATATAAAGCATGCCTTGTAAGGTAAGATCACGATTATATAATAATGAGGAATATGGGGGTTCCAGGATGCTCCCCAGAGGTATAGAATGTCACACCCTGCATCCCTTTCAATCTACCTCCCACATTCCCTTGATTCCTCATAGTTTCCTAAC
>NW_020676528.1:0-3690 GCF_002925995.2 Terrapene triunguis
TAACATATTTATAACATGTATCAGACATAAGTAATGTGTGTTACATGGATGGTTATATACCATGGTGATAAGTAACCTTCTGGACTCGAACAATTTAACGTTCATTAAAACATACATTGATTGTGTATTAACTCTTTTTATAAACTTTATATGTCTTTATTATTATTTATTTGCCACTCAAAAATAAGACTTTAATATAAAGTTCCATGTATAAAAAAGTTTATAATGTGATCTGAACGACAAGATGTACTTAAATATAACATGGCAAAGCAAAAGTCACCCACTCTCATTATACAGTACATATAAACGATGAGGCTGAGCCTGTTCCCTGCTCAGGCAAAACTGCTATTGGATGGGGAAGACTGCCTGGAAAAGGAATCCAGGCTTAAGCTCTTAGTCAGCAGTCCAGGTGGCCAACATAACTCACAATAAATAGTACCTTACCCTTTGTGTAGTCATAGTAATGGACAATTTGTATACTACTATTCCCACTCAATGTGACTAAGAGTAACTGAATCAGGCATTTCAGATTTTCTGGCTCAGTTCACAGACTCATAGACTTTAAAGCCATAAGGGACCCTCATGATCATCTAGTCTGCGCATCACAAGCCACAGAACCTCACCTGCCCACTCCTGCAATAGGCCCATAATCCCTGGCTGAGTTACTGAAGACCTCAAATCATGATTTAAAGACTTCAAGTTACAGAGAATCCACCATTTAGTCTAGTTCAAACTACCAAGTGACCCGTGCCCCACAGTGTGGAGGAAGGGAAAAAAACCTTAGGGTCTCTGACACTCTGACCGGGGGGAGGAATTCTTTCCCAACCCCAAATATGTTTATAAGTTAGACCAATGGTTGGCAACCTTCAGCATGTGGCCCATCAGGATGACCCGCTGGTGACGTGCTGGCCGCCGCTTCCTGCAGCTCCCATTGGCTGGGAATGGCGAACTGCGGCCACTGGGAGCTGCAAGAGGCCGTACCTGCGGATGGTCAACGTAAACAAAATGTCTCATGGCCCGCCAGTGGATTACCCTGATGGGCCGCATGCTGAAGGTTGCCAACCCCTGAATTAGACTCTGAGCATATGGGCAAGACCCAGCAGCCATACACCTGCAAAAGAATTCTCTGTAGTAACTCAGACATGCTGTCCCCCCTTCCCCCAAATCTAGTGTCCCGTCATCAGCCGTTGGAGATATTTGCTAATAGCACTCACAGATGGGCCATATGCCATTGCAGGCAATGACATCATATCAAAGTCAGTCTTGAAACAAGTTAGGGTTTTTTGCCTCCTCTACGATCCTTGGCAGGCTGTTCTGTTAAGCATCACTGACTTTTCCGAAGGGTATCAAACTTATACAAATTAGACTGGGAAATGTGGAAAGTTAGGGGAGGTTATTAGACGTCTGGCGCTTTCTAATTTTATCCTACCAAGAAATATCATGAGCACAGTCCTTTGGTGATTCCCCTTCCAATCTCTCCTGTCTCTTACTGTTCTGGTAAGAAGTTTTTGGGAAGTTAATGGTAACTTCCCCTCTTTTACTTTCTAAGGAGTAGCAACTGCCATCTACTCCTTCCTGTCTTTTGGGAGGAACTGAGAGTAGTAAAGGAGGTAGTGTGGTCTATAGAAGATTGCACTAGGACACAGAAGACATGAGCTTTTTTCCCAACTGTGCTACTGGCTTGCTAGGTGACCTTGGTAAAGTCAATTTGCCTCATTGTCTCTGTTTGCCCATCTGTGAAATGAGGATAAAAAATATTTACTACCTCCTTTATAAAGTGCTTTAAAATCTACTGATAACAAGAACTATATAACAGCTAGGTATTTATAATGTAAGAGGACCCAAAAAGGGCCACTGCCCACTTATTTCTAGAAGACTCTTTAGAGGATGGACACTACAGCCTACAATCTGGTAGATCTTGTGAACATTTGCCCTGTAAGCTCTTTTGAAGAGAAACACTCCAGCATGCACTAGATTCAGGGAAAATTCTACATCTGGGCAATGTCTGAATGGTATTTCCTTCTAGACTGGAAACTGTTTTCCTTGAGTGCAATTCTTTCTGGCTAGAAAGTGAATGAGTGTTTCCTAGTCTTTCTAGGAGTGTGGGGAAAGAGAGTGGAATTTTCTGGAATCCTCGGTCACACAGCAAAAATAGGGATGGGGACAAACACTGTCCTTGGAAGAAAGCTGAGGTGAGGATGGTGCCATCAGAACCCCTTCCCTCTCAGATGACCTCATGAAGATTTCTGGGCCTGTTATGGAGGGCTTTGGGGTAAAAGGCAGGATTCTCCTAACCTTCCTATGAAGGAGGAAGCCAGGGTTTCTTCTCTCCCTGTTCCACTTTGTGAGAGAAGAGGGCAGAGAGGCTGCTTTCCTCTTGCTCATAGGGGACAAAGGAAGGGTTTTGGTGGATATCTTTCTTTTCCACCTTGCCTGTGGGACATATTGGAGTTGTGCTGTAGGGAGTTCTCACTGGGGACATGGAGAAGGACCTGGGATGTTATCATTTCCCTCCTCCTATGGGGGTCTGTA
The DNA here is from genome assembly GCF_002925995.2 of Terrapene triunguis. NCBI lineage: Eukaryota > Metazoa > Chordata > Testudines > Emydidae > Terrapene > Terrapene triunguis. Next base: position 2,533 of record NW_020676528.1, read on the forward strand.
CAGGGTGTGTGTATGAGTCCCCTCCCTTATTTATGCTTGGTTGGGTGGAGAGGGAGCACTCTGGTCAGTGCTACTTCTGCTGGACTAATTCACAACTAATGTTTCACCAAGGTCTATTAAGCAGAACATAAACTTCAACAGGCCCAACCTCTGTTTCTAATTTTGAACCCATGTTGTCTAAGTGGGTACAAAATTAGGTAGACTACACACACCCCTTTGTAGTGCCAACCTCAATGTGTTACAGTGTATATGTGGTGCACATAACCAAAGTCAAGGCATTTGGAAGGGAAAAGCAAACTTCAGGTGAAAGTAAACAAAGCCAATTGAATGCATCCATCATTTACTTAGCAAAACGTCCATTTTGGCCATCTAAAAAAACCAAACATGTCAGAATAGAGCAAATACTAAGGAAAAAAATTCAACTATTAGTCCAACACAGCCGATTACAGACTTCCATTAGGATCAATTAGATTTTCTCTAATATGTCCAAAAATTGTGAATAAAAAAAACAAGATAATGAATACTTTACATTGATATATACATTTATGTTTATACACATATAAATTTCATCCAGAAAACACAAACTTCAATGTGTTTCATAATGTAGTAGGAGCAAACTCTAACACAGGGGTAGGCAACCTATGGCATGTGTGCCGAAGGCGGCACGCGAGCTGATTTTTAGTGGCACTCACACTGCCCGGGTCCTGGCCACCAGTCTGGGGGGCTCTGCATTTTAATTTAATTTTAAATGAACCTTCTTAAACATTTTAAAAACCTTATTTACTTTACATACAACAATAGTTTAGTTATATATTATAGACTTATGAAAGAGACCTTCTAAAAACGTTAAAATGTATGACTGGCACACAAAACCTTAAATTAGAGTGAATAAATGAAGACTCGGCACACCACTTCTGAAAGGTTGCCGACCCCTGCTCTAACATAATGTCCATGACTAGTGACATCTCTGAATTGTGATGGTTGTTGTCAAAAAGTTTCATCAAAATCCATTAATCTTTTAGAGTTCTGTATGTATTTAAGTAAATTGACTCTTCCTGTGTATTCCAGCCATAACCATTATGCATACAGAGCAGGGCCGGCTCTGGCTTTTTTGCCGCCCGAGGCAAAAAAGCCTCTGGCCGCCCCCCCCCCCCCCCC
>NW_020676529.1:0-2073 GCF_002925995.2 Terrapene triunguis
CCTTTTAGGCTCTTTGGTTGGTCTTCCCATCAGGACTGTAAAGATTCAAATAGTTTTCCCCGAGACAAAGTTTCTCTATTGCTCTCTATACTGGGCTGTTCCACAATACATTCTTCAGCCTTCTTTTAACCCATTTAGGGAATAGTTCCCAAGCCATTTGAGTAATACCACCATCTTCAACTCATGCCTAATAAACTAATACCAAGCCCTCAACACCTCACTCGATTACATACATGCACAGACAAAAATAAGAGAAGACTGCATCTTGCAGTAGTCATTGAAACAGACAAGTGTCTAGGCAGCCCTTACCTTTGAATGGAGGGATAATAAATTTAGCTCCCACTTCTTAAATGCAAGAAGTACATTCCCTATAAACATCTAAGATTACAGTTTCATTGCTGATGGCAAAATTACGGTGAATTGTTCAGAGATGTTCAGATGTGCAAAACTACTGGTATTTAAAATTTAGATCAAATCATAATCCAGTTAATTATCTACATTGAAAAGATCACCCGTAAGTAATCATAACAGCTCACATTTTTGTGGCCACAACCAATCGGGTAATTGTTTTCAAACTCAATAACAATATACTTACTGTCTGATCTAGATTCAGAAATAATTTGTAACTGATGTATCATGTAGATGTTCTGGATTTTGCCCAAGCTGTATGAATCCCTGCTCAATTTCCTTTCCCTTGGACCCTGAACAACCCTCTAAAAATACTTTGAGCTTTATCATGCTCTGAAAAAACAGATTTTTTTTTTCCCATTTCTGCAAAGAATTGCCAACTTTGTGGGTTGTGAAAGTGAAGACTGTGTACCAAGTTCCTGAAAGTAGGATCCCTCTTCTGTCTTATAGCTGTGGCCATATCAGAGGGAACATGGGATTAAATTTTGTAATTCATTGGAGGGGGGGCAATGTATTTGCATTTTGTACTTGGTATTATACAAGGAACAAGACACTGCCCCTGTCCAGAGAAATGTAGTCTATCAGTATATCTTTAGCAGTATTTCTCTGAGGATAGACACCAAGGCCTGGTCTACACACACAGTTTTTGTACTAGTACAACTATTTTGGTTAGGAGGAGGATGTTTTTTAACCAAAATAGTTATGCCAGTACATCTCCTAGTGTGATGTAGTTATACTGATACAGAGGTCCCTTATATTGGAAGAGCTTATTCAATTACTGTGTAGGACTGGCAACTTTGTACTGGTATAACCCCAGACATGCTAGCGGGGGTTGTACCTCTTGCATTATACCAATATAGTTAAAACAATACAACTTTTGTATGTGGATGAGCCCAAAAATAATTATCATTATAAGCTTATATCCTTGATTATACTAAATCATTCCATGTTCCCAAGGGGATTTTATTTGCAAACTGACACAATGTACAGGGCTGTGGCTCAGTTTTCAGCTTTAAGTCAAGGGCATATTTTTTAAAACACTTCATAAAACTCTTTGGATCCTCTCCTTTCATACAGTAGAAACACTTATCCATGGGGGGATTCTGTCTCTTTTTTTAAGTGAAGTGAGACATCATTGATTAAAGCATCAGTGTACTCTATAGTAAATCTCATGCTCATTTCAAGCTTTGTATTACATTCTTTAATTAGTTGTGCCCTTTCTTCTATTCTTCTAGTTTTAATTTGAAGTCAAATCACTGGTTTACTAAATCAATTTTAGACTCTGTTACCTCCAGCTTATTCCCAGCATGCTCTTCTGAAGATTGAATTGCTTGTGTATTTTCCATTCATTTCTAGTGCTCCTCTTCTGTAGAACCCAGTGCAAGGCACTGATCTAGGAGGAGGAAATGACCTCTTGTGCCTCTGACATTTCATTTCCCTAAGTTAGTCTGGTGGGTGTTTGATGCTCACTTTGTAATGGGAGTAACTTCTAAAAGTGTGAGCTCAGATTACTAATGAGCCATAGTTCCCCATCAAACCCTTAAAAAGGGGAAGCAGAATTAACCAACCACTGTGTGCTCAGGATACCTAGAGTCCCTCCCATTATAAAATGACACTAAGGGTATGTCTACACTACAGGATTAATCCGAATTTAGATAATTCGAA
>NW_020676530.1:0-5431 GCF_002925995.2 Terrapene triunguis
CTGCTCATCCCCATGGGAGGGGAGGAGGAAGAGGAGCTGCCCTTGTATCAGAAGCTGTTTCCTATTAGAACTTGCAACTTCACTGTTCCTGAGCAGGGTCCTGTGATCAAAGGGGAACTAGATGGGTTCATGGAGGACAGGTCCAGCAATGGCTGTTAGCCGGGATGGGCAAGGATGTGTCCCTAGCCTCTGTCTGTCAGAAGCTGGGAATTGGGCAACAGGGGATGGGTCACTGGATGATTCCTGTCTGTTCATTCCCTCTGGGGCACCTGGCACTGGCCACTGTTGGCAGACAGGACACTGGGCTAGATGGACCTTTGGTCTGACCCAGTCTGGCCGTCCTTATCTTCTAATGTACTTCTCACATGCTCAGTAACATCTGCAAGTTGCGGCCATCACGCGCCATCAGAATCTGCTCCCTGCAATCAAAGGCAGGGAATATCCCCCTGAAGGGGAGAATTCGGAGGGGAGGGATGGGCAGAGGGACAAATCTGGGACAAGCTCAGGGGTTCAGACTGGGGTGGGGGGCGGCCTGCCCTGCCAGGTAGGTGCAGAAGGGAAAACCCCCAGATAGAGGGAGGCAGAGGGGATAAAAGTTACGACGGGTGGGGGGAGCCGTCAGCAGCAGTTCCAAACTAGGGTGTGGTGGAGGGTAGAAGGACTTGTGTTCCTCACTGGATGGTCCATCTCAGCACCCCCTCCCCAGGGCTGTGGTGTTAAAGGCCCCGGGTGGCCCAGTGCCCAGGAACCGCATCTCTGCTCTAGCTGAAATGGTGACTGAGCTGCCGAAGGAGACTTGATTCAGGGAAATAGTTTACACCCTCCCCCCCACCCTCCTGGGCTCTGCTGGCATCAGCTCCTGAGCCAGAGACTGCAGGTGATACGAGAGATCTGGGGTAAGTGCTGGGGCCTGGCTGGAAAGTGACTCTGCAGAAATGGCTCCTGCTCACTCCGAGTGTCTGCGTGGCGCAGAGCTGCTGCCCCAGCGCCCCCAGGCTCACCCCCGTTAGCAGTGGCTGTAGCTATTGGCGAGGAAATGCCCACGGGAATGCAGGACAGTGACCAGCTCTTCCTGCAGGAGGGAGAGGGGAGAGACTGGACGGGGCAGCTGGAGCAATCAGTGGGGAGGGAGGTTCCGGGCACCCAGCCTTGCCCAGCTCCATTCCCTGCAGCCCCCCGGGGCAGTGACTTTCCTGGGAGAGGGGAGGGGCAGAGAAAGGAAAAGCCAGTTCCTGCCTCTGCCTGGTCCCTGCGCTGCTGAGGGAATGGCTGTTCTGGGGACAGTGTCAGGGGATCCCCCAAAGTGGCTCCTTTGATTCTGCTCTTTTCTGGCGTTTGGCTCAGAGACTCTTTTCCTGGGATAGTGTAATAGCGTCTGGTGGGTTTAGTCCCGGGGGAGAGGTCGGGTCTGTGCTGTAATAGCGTCACTGAGGCTTCTCCCAGCATGGCAGAGTCTAGAGTGTCTGTCTGCAAGGACAGAGCCTGGGGGAATCAGGGTGTGAAATGGACTAACACTCATTCAGAAACCTCCCGAATTTCCCTTCTCACCCTGACAGGCTGCAGAATAACGACCCCATTTTGCTCCAGACCGTCCCATCTTCCTAGGGGCCGGGGAAGAGAAATGGCTGTGGTGGATCCAGCTCAGGTAGGAGATTTTGGGGGAGCTGCTGGGGAGGGTTGTTGTAGAGGGGGAGGGTCATGAAATCATAGAGTTCACAGTTCTAAGGAAGGGTAGAAGGGAGTACAGCAAAATAGAGACAATGGATTTCAGGAAGGCAGATTTTGGTAAGCTCAGAGAGCTGATAGGTAAGGTCCCATGGGAATCAAGACTGAGGGGAAAAACAACTGAGGAGAGTTGGCAGTTTTTCAAAGGGACACTATTAAGGGCCCAAAAGCAAGCTATTCCGCTGAGTAGGAAAGATAGGAAATGTGGCAAAAGACCTCCTTGGCTTAACCACGAGATCTTGCATGATCTAAAAAATAAAAGGAATCATATAAAAAATGGAAACTAGGACAGATTACAAAGGATAAATATAGGCAAACAACACAGGAATGCAGGGGCAAGATTAGAAAGGCAAAGGCACAAAATGAGCTCAAACTGGCTACGGGAATAAAGGGAAACAAGAAGCCTTTTTATCAATACTGTCGGAGAAAAACACAGTTCTCACTCTTTGGTTGGGTACAGCAAAATCAGATACTTTATTCTCTCTCTATCAATTGCATAGAAGGAGAGAGTGCACTAGGACACAGGGTCTCCCCCTCCTAGGCAGGTCTCTCCCAGGTAAACAATTACAGCAAGCATTTATCCTTTTGTTACAGACAATAATGAGCAACAGCTGCATTTTGTTTATACATAGGTCACCCTGATATCTTATTTTCCTCACTTGTTTAGACTCTAGTCTACATACAATATTATCTACACAAGGTCGCAACTTCTCACACAGTTCTTTCCCACTCGCCTCACACAATCCTTGCTTCTACAAATCTCACGTTATTAGGGTTACAGTTAGCCTAACTCTTGCTAACAAACTGTCATGCATTGCAATCCCCTTCCTGTCCGTTCTTTCTCTGCTTCCACAATACATTAGAAGCAAGAGGAAGACCAAGGACAGGGTAGGCCCACTGCTCAGTGAGGAGGGAGAAACAGTAACAGGAAACTTGGAAATGGCAGAGATGTTTAATGACTTCTTTGTTTTGGTCTTCACCGAGAAGTCTGAAGGAATGACTAACATAGTGAATGCTAATGGGAAGGGGGTAGGTTTAGAAGATAAAATAAAAAAAGAACAAGTTAAAAATCACTTAGAAAAGTTAGATGCCTGCAAGTCACCAGGGCCTGATGAAATGCATCCTAGAATACTCAAGGAGCTAATAGAGGAGGTATCTGAGCCTCTAGCTATTATCTTTGGAAAATCATGGGAGACAGGAGAGATTCCAGAGGACTGGAAAAGGGCAAATATAGTGCCCATCTATAAAAAGGGAAATAAAAACAAGCCAGGAAAGTACAGACCAGTTAGTTTAACTTCTGTGCCAGGGAAGATAATGGAGCAAGTAATCAAGGAAATCATCTGCAAACACTTGGAAGGTGGTAAGGTGATAGGGAATAGCCAGCATGGATTTGTAAAGAACAAATCATGTCAAAGCAATCTGATAGCTTTCTTTGCTAGGATAACGAGTCTTGTGGATAAGGGAGAAGCGGTGGATGTGGTATACCTAGACTTCAGTAAGGCATTTGATAGGGTCTCGCATGATATTCTTATCGATAAACTAGGCAAATACAACTTAGATGGAGCTACTATAAGGTGGGTGCATAACTGGCTGGATAACCGTACTCAGAGAGTAGTTATTAATGGTTCCCAATCCTGCTGGAAAGGTATAACAAGTGGGGTTCCGCAGGGGTCTGTTTTGGGACCGGCTCTGTTCAATATCTTCATCAACGAGTTAGATATTGGCATAGAAAGTACGGTTATTAAATTTGCAGATGATACCAAACTGGGAGGGATTGCAACTGCTTTGGAGGATAGGGTCATAATTCAAAATGATCTGGACAAATTGGAGAAATGGTCTGAGGTAAACAGGATGAAGTTTAACAAAGACAAATGCAAAGTGCTCCACTTAGGAAGGAACAATCAGTTTCACACATACAGAATGGGAAGAGACTGTCTAGGAAGGAGTATGGCAGAAAGGGATCTAGGCGTTATAGTGGACCACAAGCTAAATATGAGTCAACAGTGTGATGCTGTTGCAAAAAAAGCAAACATGATTCTGGGATGCATTAACAGGTGTGTTGTGAGCAAGACATGAGAAGTCATTCTTGCGCTCTACTCTGCGCTGGTTAGGCCTCAACTGGAGTATTGTGTCCAGTTCTGGGCACTACATTTCAAGGAAGATGTGGAGAAATTGGAGAGGGTCCAGCATGGTCTAGACAGTATTTGGTCCTGCCATGAGGGCAGGGGACTGGACTCAATGACCTCTTGAGGTCCCTTCCTGTCCTAGAATCTATGAATCTATGAAGGAGGCAACAACCTGTCATGTGTGATCTAAGGAGCAGGAAAAGAATCTGGGAATTACCTTTTGTAAAATCTCATCTTCTTTCGAAAACCTGTGGAAATAGCTGATTCAAGAAGTTGTTGACAGATGGATAGTACGCGTCTATCAGCTCCTGGGTTCACTAGCCGTTGTCAACCAAGCAAGTTGGCAGACTGAAGGCAGGGCAAGAATGCTGAACCAGAACGGTCTTTGCTCTTGTCACACATGACATCACAATAAACTTATGCATACACACACACACAGACATACAGACAGAGGCTGGTACCATTAGCAACAGGAATTTTGATTTCTGGGAGGGGCTGCACAAAGGACTGATACTTTGCATGTACAGAATATATCACGTTGTACCTGGGGAGTCACAAAGTAGTTTACAAACTTGAATTCAAGGAGCCTGACAGCTGCCCTGAGCAGGACCAGGTGAAGGTGGGGCTGTACTGAGGGGTCTGCGAGCTGCAGCAGGACGAGCTGGACTGGGTTTTGCTCTGGTGGAGCAGGTGAGAGGGTGTGGGGGCCAGTGCATTGGGGGAGGGGCTGTCACCCCAGTGGCCGAAGCCCGGAGCACTGACCCCCTCACCCCTCTTGTGGCTGAAGTCCAGAGCCCCAACCTCCCTCCCTGCCCTCCTGTGGATGAGTCGCAGAGCCCCCACTCCCCTCCACCTCCCCAGCGGCTGAAGCTTGGAGCCCTGATCTCCCCCCCATGGCAGCCGAAGACCAGGTCTCTTCCCTTCATCTCTCTTGGTGGCTTGAGCTTGGACCAAAAGCCCGGAGTCCTCCCTCCCCCCCTCCACCCTGGGTGCTATAGCCCAGATCCTGGAGTCTCTACCCAGTTGTGGGAGACCAGAGCCCCAAACCCAGAGCTCCCCCTCCATCGATCAAGCCTGGAGCCCTGAGCCCATCTCCACCCCCGGGAGTTGTTTCGGAAGATGGTACACGCCTATGTAGGGCCCTATGAAATCTCTTTTATTATTGGGGATTTTCCAATTTAGTATTTTCTGAGTTTTGTCCTTTCCATTTCTTAAAAATTAATTCCGTCTTTATGGTTTTTGTGTTAATCACAATTGTTTGATACACTGACCACAGTTAAGTAGCTTTACTATAAATGCACACAAATTGTTCAGAAATGGCTTGCAAGGGTAGAAACTGATTTTACTAAAAGAATCCTACAATTTAAACAAAACTTCCTGCAGATGTCCAGAGTACGGTAAAAGTGACATTTTTAACTCACCTTTTAAAGTAGCCGTCAGTAACACGACCAACTGACATTGCTGAACAGTGACACTACAGTCCACAGCAGTGTGTGTGTGCATGGGGGAGGGAGGTTGTGGGGGGAGTGGAGTGTGTGTGTGTGTGTGTTGGGGGAGAGTATGTATGGGTGTGTTGGGGA
>NW_020676531.1:0-1270 GCF_002925995.2 Terrapene triunguis
ACCTCACTTCTTCAGATACAAGGCATGGGACTTGCATCTGAAGAAGTGAGGTTCTTACCCACGAAAGCTTATGCTCCCAATACTTCTGTTAGTCTTAAAGGTGCCACAGGACCCTCTGTTGCCTTTTATTGAAATTCCGGTTTATAGTCCAGTTGGCCTGGGGCCGGCAGGGGGTTGAGGCACAGGAAAAGGTGTGGGGCATGGGCTCTGGGAGGGAGTTTGGGTGCAGGAGGGGCTCGGGGCAGCAGGTTGGGGCACGGGAGGCGATGCAGGTGCCAGATCCAGGAGGCGCTCACCTCGGGCAGCTCCCCACACGTGGCGACCTGTCCCGGCTGCTCCTAGGCATAGGCACAGCAGGCAGTTCCGCACACTGCTCCTGCCCCACCCCGAGCGCTAGCTCCGCAGCTCCCATTGGCCGGGAACTGTGGGGACAGCGCCTGCGAAGGTTCCTCCGCCTAGGAGTAGCTGAGACAGGTCACCGCTTGCAGGGAGCCGCCCGAGGTGAGCATCCCCCGGATCCAGCACCCCACACCTCCTCCCATGCCCCAACCCACTGCTCCAACCCCCTCCCGCAGCCCACACCCAGCACCCCTTTCTGACCCCAAACTCCCTCCCTCTTAATTAACTGGCATTTTTCAGTTACTGGCACCCCCCAGTCTCACAATATGCCAGAAAAAACAGCTTTTACTGTAAATGTATTATATGTAAATATTGAAATTAGTATCCTCTATTTATTCCTCTTCATTTATTGTTGTATGTCACTATATTTTTTTGAAAAGGTCAACAGCTAGCGAAATTCAGCTGTACCCATGCAAACATACTCATAGGAGACTGGAGAGAGAGAATTCATAATCCATGTAGCCTGGAACATAGACCTTCTGCATTTACTCAAATAGTGGCCGCTCCTCCATGATGTTGTGATGAATTGGGGCTATATCTGAACAACTTATGAATTCTGGTTGCTATTAAAGTTGTGTTATGAAAACCTGCTGTATTATGAGTGCCTATATGTATGTGAATCCCTCACTGATGACAAGTCCTGAAGCAGTTACACACCAGACAAAAATACAAGCACACCACCCCATTAGGACTCAACTTAGCAGTTCAGGTGCAAACACGCAAACTAAACTAGGGGTAAACTAAATCCTTGGAAAACCAGTTTAGCTGACTCTTAAGGAAGGATGGGTGGAAAACTATCTAAAAAAAAAAAACAAAAGGGGGGGGGGGGGGGGGGGGGGGGTTAAAGAGTAAGACACAAAAGAACAGAGGA
>NW_020676532.1:0-2701 GCF_002925995.2 Terrapene triunguis
AGCAGGGGGCTGCGGGTCGGGAGTGAGGGGCACCGGCAGAGCTGGGGTGGGAGGGGGCAGGGCTGGGCTAGCAGGGGGCTGCGGGTCGGGAGTGAGGGGCTCCCGCAGAGTTGGGGTAGGCAGGGCTGGGCTAGCAGGGGGCTGTGGGTCGGGAGTGAGGGGCACCAGCATTGGGGGTTCCCTCACTGTACCCTGATTCCTGAACTCAACCCCACATTCCAGGAATATCTCCCCATCCCCATCCCTTTGGCCTAGTGCCTCCCACTTTCTCTCTCATGCGCCCCTCACCCTGGCGTCTGGTGCCTATAGACTGACTCAGCCCCACTCCCCTGAGCCAGCGACTCCCCAGCCCCGTCCTGGCTCAGAGCTGGTGCCTCTTTATCTCCCAACCCGTCCCCTGTCGGGCCTCATCACCCCCTCCTTTTTGCCCCATGCCCCCCTTGTGACCCCACTATAAACAGCCCCAGACATGGCTGCATCTCAGTGCCGGATGAGGGTGTCCCTCTATAAAGAGCGACAGTGCCCCACCCCGGAGACAGCGGCCTCTCCGTGCTGGGTGAGGGATTTGTGTCTGTGCAAAGCCCTTTGGGGCATCAGGTGCTAGAAAGGGAATTTCAAATACCCCTGACATGGGAACACAGAGACCAGAGAGGTGAAAATGTCCCACCAACAGCCCTCAACACACACCCCCAACTAGGGTGACCAGATGTCCCGATTTTATAGGGACAGTCCCGATATTTGGGCATTTTTCTTATATAGGCTCCTATTACCCCCCACCCCCTGTCCCGATTTTTCACGCTTTCTATCTGGTCACCCTACCCCCAACACACACATACACATCCGCCATCAAACACACACACACACACACATGACCTCAACACACATACACACACACACCCTGACAGCCCTTAACACACTCACACACCAACACACACACCGACAACCCTCAATACACACAGACACATGCCCTCAACACACATATGCACCAACACACACACACACACACACACACCCCGACAGCCCTCAACACACACACACACACACACATCCTCAACACACACACACCCCAACAGCCCTCCACACTCTCTCTCTCACACACACACACACGCCCTCAACACACACACAGACACCTCTTGTCTGCCAATGCCCAGCCTGTCCTCCCCATCCCCACCTGTAGGTCATGCTGGCCCAGGGCGTCTGACCTGAGCCCAGGAAACCCAGGTCCCCCTGAGAATGCCTCACCCAGCACTGGGCTAGCAGGGGGCTGTGGGTCGGGAGTGAGGGGCACCCGCTGGCAGAGCTGTGAAGGGAAGTCCAGGCCTGGGACAACAGTGATTGTTCGTTATCGTTCTATCTCCTGTTAATTAATTCTGTCCCCGATTAGCAGTGGATAATCCCATTTATGCTGCATTATTTTCTTCTCTCCCTGCAGCGGGATGAATCCCTGAGGTCAAGGAAGCAATTCCCGTCCCCATCACACCAGTGTGAACGCGCAGGGGTGCAGGCCCAGCGCCCATGGCAGGCCGGGGGGCACCTGAGACCAGAAACACCCCAGAGATTAACCTACAGTTGAATATAGGTAGAGGTGGCGGGCTGGGGGGGGGGGGGGGGCAGGGAATGGGGCACGGGGCCTTTCCCCTCTGAGGGGGCTCCGGCCCGAGGGCAGGGACTGGCTGGCTCTGGGGGGCAGGGAATGGGCCTGGGGCCTTTCCCCTCTGGTGGGGCTCTGGCCCCAGGGCAGGGACTGGCTGGCTCTGCGGGGCAGGGAATAGGGCACGGGGCCTTTCCCCTTGGGGGGATTCCGGCCCCAGGGCAGGGACTGGCTGGCTCTGGGGGGCAGGGAATGGGGCATGAGGCCTTTCCCCTCGGGGGCACCGGCTGTGATCCGGCCCCAGGCAGGGAACTGGCTGGCGCAGGTGGCAGCAGCGGCCTGGGTGGTGGGGCATTGACTAAGGAAATCCTGAACTCCAGGGCGGGGAATCTGTCGCTTTTTGCTTCCGGGACTCAGAATCCCTGGCTCTCTCCCAGCCCCCCCCCCCCCAGCCAATGATGTCACCAGCACCCCCAAAGAGCCTCTCCCAGCATGCTGCGCGGAGGGCGCCCTCCTTGGCTGGGTGATGCAGATGGGGCTCGGGTCCCGGCAGGTGAGTTGAAGGCGGGGGTTGCGGCTGAAGGGGAGGATAGCATGGATCCCACTCGCCCCACCCGGCCAGCCAGCACCAGGGAAGGACAGAGACGCAGCTGGAGACTGTCCCTCCCTGCGGCTCAACAGCCACTTTGGGGTCTGAAGCTGACACCCCCCTCCCCCATATGCCCTGTCTGTCTGTCTGTCCATCTATCCCCGTACACCAAATCCCTCTATCCATCCTTCCATCTGTCTGTCCCAGACCCCCCCATCTATCTATCTATCTATCCCCAGACACCCCCTCTATCTATCTATCTATCCCCAGACACCCCCTCTATCTATCTATCTATCTATCTATCTATCTATCTATCTATCCCCAGACACCCCCTCTATCTATCTATTTCTGGGTGTATCTTTCTATCCATCTCTCTCTGTCCCTGTCTCTCTCCACGTCTCTCCCTCCATCCTTCCTTCTGTGTATTTCTGTCTGTCCATCCACACCCGGAGCTCTCTCTCCATCCCTCCCCTTGGATATTCCGGTCTCTACCCATCCATGCCCGGACACGGGATCTATCT
>NW_020676533.1:0-2091 GCF_002925995.2 Terrapene triunguis
ATTAAGAGGCTACATTCAAAATCATTTCTGTTGTACTGGTGAAACTATGGCTCTCATCCTCCTAAGAATTTTCTTTTAAATTTGATTCAATTTTCCTTAGCAATGAATGTCAACTTTCTCTCACTCTCTTTGTATATTTATTACCTGGTAAAATCCTTTTGGCTGACAGAAGAGATACTGAGGACAGGAATATATTTACAAACTGCAAGTCTGATATTTAATCAATAAGCTCAGAATTTTCTCCTTGGGGGGGAAACCAAACCAAACATCCCCACGCCCTCCAAACTCTGCAAATCTTTGCCAAATATCTTCTTTCAGGGACTGAACAGGGAAAAGCTCTGTTATCTAGAAGTGTTACAAAAGAAACATGTATTGCTGACTATGCTGTGAAATAGGCTTTTGCACCTTGTGGCCAGTAAGGTAGAAATAGGCCTGGCTATGAAAACTTAGAACTATATCATTCCCTTGTAATAAAATTGGCAGAAGGGTATGAAGGGCATGGGAGACACTACAAGGTTCACGTTGTGACAAATGCTCCATCCAGCAAACAGGGTTTTGCGAAGGCCAACACCACCTATCAGTGGCAAGCATCCTTGGTGCCCGGGTCAGTCAGCCAGGGCATGGTGCACACACAGCACTCACACACACAGCACTGTTGCTCTTGTGAATAACCCCCTATCTATTGACATATGAATGCATGTGGCAGAAATGGGTTTTTATGGGAAAAGATCATTTTAAAATCAAGTCACTTGTACAGATGAGATATGTTAATTCTCTGAGGGGTTATACTTCAGATTAATTCCTATCATTAGCCTCTAGGGACATTTTGTGCCTGCCTTCTATTACGAGCACTCCTGAACTAATGGGCAATGTTCAGAAAGTACTGAACAGTAGCAGCAAAGTTAAACAAGTTTCTTTGCTGTATGTTCAACAGAGTTTTGTTTTGGGTCTAATTCAACTCTAACTTCCTTTGCCTAACAAAGAGGCAAATCCTGCCCTATTTTATACCCAATGTAATCCCATTGATTTTGGTGTATTTGCATGAAGTGAAGGCACAATTTGGCCCAAAGTTTGTAGAAAAAAAAATCCAACCCTACATAGTGTATCTCATTCCATGATTTATGCCCTACTGCTTTGAAACCAAGGGAAAAACATTCCCTCTTTATTCCGTATTTGTAATATTAAATGTTTCTTCAATATTGTCGTACAAATTACAGCTTAAATCCATTGAGAGTCTCATTTTTACTAGAACTGTTAAATGATTAATGATCTTGTTATGAAACAGTCTTGTAGCTTTCTTACAGAATATTGCTTTCTACCTAAAAACTTGGTCTTGCGTGTTAATTACTGGCAGATTGTAGAGAACAGGCAATTTCACAAATTTGAATATGTCATCTTTAAGTCAGGTTCAATTTAAAAAAAAATCTGTGGCCCAATTTTGAAGCATTGAAGTACAACGTTTATAACGTGCGTGCACACACAGACACACACATTATGCAATTTAGTATTTCATACTCCTTCAGAACACACTGCCCTCTTTTCAATCCAGGGTAAGAACGGCCATACTGGGTCAGACTAAAGGTCTATCTAGCCCAGTATCCCGTCTTCCAACTGTGGCCCATGCCACGTGCTTCAGAGGGAATGTACAGAACACGTAATCATCATGTGATCCATCCCCTGTTGCCCATTCCCAGCTTCTGGCAAACAGAGGCTAGGGACACAGTTTTATTAATAACAAGAGATCAAATCAGTTGAAAAATTAGGAAAGGGGGAAGAACTGCTCTGCCTGTTAGCTTTTAATGATGGCCATTCACTCAGGGCCAGAGGGGTATATCCTTACTCATGCTGAATAGCACCAGACACAGTCCCATTTGAAGTAAATGGGACCACAGTGGAATAAGATACCACTGAACTGGGGTAAAAGTATCAGAATTTGGCTTTAACAGATCTCATTATTTTAATTTACTCAATCATGGAGAATTAGAAAAGAAAGCTCAGTATTAGGGTTACCATATTTAAAAAATAAAAAAAGAGGACACTCCACGGGCCCTGGCCCCGCCCCTTTCCCACCCCCTGCCCCGCCCCAACTCC
>NW_020676534.1:0-1425 GCF_002925995.2 Terrapene triunguis
CTGGCCCGGCCCGCCAGGGTGCTTACCCTGGCGAGCCGCGTGTCGAATGTTGCCGACCCTTGAGTTAGACTGTTCAGTTTTTGATCTTCTATTCCCTAGTGTTTTTAGCTTGTGGTGTGGCTTGAAGGCCTCTGTGCTCTGGTGATCCCAAGCAAGTCTAATGGACCTTGAGACCCATTGGCAGCTGGCATAATTCAGAGCAGTTCTGAGGCTGCTCTAAGATATGTCAGGGAAAAAGCAAGTGCAAGCCCAACATCAGGACTGGGGACTAGCAAATGGCCCCTTGTAGCTGCCCTGCACAGAGGTGCACAGAGAAACTAACCCTCTGTTTCACACACCAGTGTGATGACATCACTGTCATGTACTGTTCTTCCCTAGGGCCAGCAACAGATGCATACCAGTAACAGCAGCTGCAGAACTGAAACTGAATTGCCAGGAAGCAAGCAAGTGCTCAGTAAGGGAAGAAGCAGAGGCAAAAGCCTGAGCATGTTTGGTAACGATGCTGTTGGTTTACCCAAAAGGTGCTCTTAAACCTCAGAAGGTGAACAGAAAATCATTTAAAAATTTTAGGCATTTTTAAAAGTAAACATCAGGGTTCAATTAGAAAAATGATTTTTTTAAAATTGAAAAGAATTCAAGTAGACAGCATCCTTTTAATCTCCATGAAATGTCCTGCCCTGAAATAGTCATTGCTATTAAAAGCTAAATACAAATGGTCGTTGGAACATTTTCAACCACAATAGAACCTCTGAGTTATGAACACCAGAGTTACGAACTGACCAGTCAACCACACCCCTCATTTGAAACCGGAAGTACGCAATCAGGCAGCAGCACAGACAAAAAAGTACTGTGTTAAACGTAAACTACTAAAAAATAAAGGGAAAGCAGCATTTTTCTTCTGCATAGTAAAGTTTCAGAGCTGTATTAAGTCAATGTTCAGTTGTAAACTTTCGAAAGAACCACCATAACGTTTTGTTCAGAGTTATGAACGTTTCAGAGTTACGAACAACCTCCATTCCCAAGGTGTTTGTAACTCTGAGGTTCTACTGTAAATTAAATTTAATTGAAATATGCCATTTTGTCAAAGCCAAAATGTTTCACGGGGAAGTATCAATTTTGTCAAAATTTTCATCCGGGAGGCTTTTTTGGGCGCTCTGTTCATTTCTGACCAGAGAGAGAAACTGAATCAAAAAGCTCAGGTTTTGGATCTGAAAAGGGACATTTCAACTCAATTCCATTTTGTGAAAAATCTTTGAAAGATCTTGTTTTCATTCCAGTGAGGAACAAAATAAAATTTGAAACCTCAAAACTTGCTGGAATTGTTGTCTCCCACGTAGCTCTACTAAATGCATTAAATAGCTTTCAAAAATACCTTCTGTGGTAAGTGGGGAGGAAAGGAGAAGTAATGATTTTGGGGGGGGGGGG
>NW_020676535.1:0-1977 GCF_002925995.2 Terrapene triunguis
CATGTAGGATCCTTTTGTTTTTTGATGTTGTTGTCTAGTTCAAGATTAGATATAAAATGTTAAAACCATACTGATGTAATCTCGGTACATCAATGTAAATCTGGAATCACCTCACTGAAATAAAGTGATTCCAGATTTACACTGGTGTAATTAGGAACAGAATCTGGCTCACTGAATCTGTCCCTCTCACTATAACAGAAAAGAGGGAGGGGCCAGCAATGGGTAGAAATTTTTTGGCCTTCAGAGCATGTGGCAAAGGTAATCTATTTTATAGGGCCTCTGGGGAGAGCTAAGAAGGGCTTTGGGAGGAGTATGGGATGGAGTTTTGCTATTGTGCTTATTAGCTTGCCTTTTTTCTAAGGGCTTGTCTACATGGGGAGTTATTCTGATTAGCTGTTCCTAAATTAATTATTCCTGATTAATTGTATTCCAAATAAGCTTAATCCACTTTGGAAATGGATTACATTTATTCAAAATAAGACACTATTATTTTGGGATAAGAGCATTCACACATGGAGTTAATCAGGAATAGTTAAACCTCTTTAAAAACACACCCTACCTTATTCCAAATCAACTTTCATGTCTAGACAATCCTTTATTGTATTGAGCTGCTAGGTGATAGTTTTACTGAATGTAGATGTTAATTGCTGTTAAACTGTGTGTAGGGTTTGGGCATAGACTTTCTTTTATATTTTTAAATTGAAAGGGTAAAATAAATACATAGTGTGATAACATTAGCAAACTTGTTCTCTTGGCTAGAGAACAAGTGAATGTAGCCTGTGTCAAGCTGACCTTGTGTTTTTACATTTACAATATAACTTTCCTAATAATCATCAACGCCTTTTTTCTTCTTTCCAGATTAAGACCCTTGATTTCTACACAACTAGCTAAAAAGGCTGCAACTGAAGAGGTATGTGAAGTTTACCACCTCTCCCAGAACCCTTCTACACAACTGCAATCTGAAAATTGACTTAACTCATAATACAATACTTAACACTTGATTATGGCAACTACCACAGATCTCAGTGCACTGGTGTGACGTTCCCTTCTGGTGTTGTCTGGACCAGTGATCTGCTAGACTACTCCAGTCCTTGACTCTGGGAACCAGCCTTACCCTGCTCTGCTGTGAGAACCCCCACTCCTGGGCTGTTCGTGCACAGCCTCTGGCATGTAAGCTGCTCCCAGCTACATGCAAGCGAATGACACTAGCCAGTATCTCCAGTCCCAGAAACAACCCTAGGAACCTCCGTCTTGCAGTGTCCAGTTATGCCCACTGGACACTGCAAGCTTATATGACTTTGGCAATTTAAGAAAGAAATTGATATGTACGAGGCTTGTTCTCCTAAGGGGAGTCTCTGACACACTGCAAACCAAATGCACTGCTTCAGGTAGAATAAACAAACAGATTTATTAACTCTGGGTAGATTTAAGTGATTATAAGTCAAAGCATAACAAGTCAGATTTGGTCAAATGAAATAAAAGCAAAACACATTCTAAGATGATCTTAACACTTTTCATGTCCTTAAAAACGTAGATGCTTCTCACCACAGGCTGGCTCTTCAGCCAGGCTCTCCCCTTTGATCAGTGGTTCAGTCGCTTGGTGGTGGTGGTGGTGTCTGTAGATGTGGGTGGGAGAGAGAGAGCATGGCAAAATGTCTCTCCCTTTTATCATGTTCTTTCTTTCCTCTTGGCTTTGCCCCTCTTCTCCCCTTCAGAGTCAGGTGAGCGTTACCTCATTGCAGTCCCAAACTGCCCAAAGGAAGGGGGTGACTCCCTCGAGGGTCTAACAGATTCTTTTGTTGCTGCCTAAGCCAGTGTCCATTGTTCCTGTTTCAGAGTAGCAGCCGTGTTAGTCTGTATCCGCAAAAAGAACAGGAGTACTTGTGGCACCTTAGAGACTAACAAATTTATTAGAGCATAAGCTTTCGTGGGCTACAGCCCACTTCTTCGGATGCATATAGAATGGAACATATATAA
>NW_020676536.1:0-4965 GCF_002925995.2 Terrapene triunguis
TATTGCATGTCGCAACTTTTTCCTTGCAAGAATTTGGTACACAGTACTGTGTCTGTACAAAATCCACCAGATCAGCATACAATTTGTAGATGGATTCCAGTATTTTCTGGTTGGATGCTGACATCTTAGCCAGTGCCTCATAACAACTCTTTTGGCATAATAAACAAAGCTGGTAATCAATACCATTTAACCGTTCCTTTTTCCCCGATGATGGCAAATCAACTTGAAGCCTCCTTCCATTTATAGTAATCTGCAACATTGAAAAAAATAATCAGGTATCATGTTCTGAGCATTAACTTATGTTAGTCTGACATTACTGCCAGTCGAAGACTACAATTTAACTTTATGAAGGCTGCATGTTTGACATCCCTGTGTTAAAGTAAAAGTTGATTTTTAAATATTTTCTTGAATATATATCTACATAATGGTCCTAGTTTTGTCATGTTTGTTACCATTGTGTTCCTAGGGGAAGGGCTTTCGAATGATACCCAACTCGACCCATTTCTGATGACATTGTATTATCAAGATTTCCATCAGCTGGAGGACTTGAAGCTGGGGGCCAGAGGGGCACTGAGTTCACCCTGCCACATCGCAGAGTGTGACACCAATGACATGATTCTGTAGATTTTTATGAATCAAATATTACCTCCCTTACATTTCTGTCACTACCTTTCTACAGAATGAGATTTTACTACATGATGCCATCAGGCTTTTTTCTCTCTTGCTAGAAGCAGAAGTACATTAATTGAGTTTTGGTTTGAGAGCTGTTATTTTATAGCTTACATGCAGTAGACGTGTGTGCTGTGATTTGTCCGATTGACATCAGCTCTCACATTCAGTTGGGGAAGTAGCTACTAGATCTAATATGGTGTAGCAGGACCTGCTCCCGGCCCCTCCACAAACGCAGTCAGAGACCAACTGAAGTACAGCACCCATGTCCTTTTATTGTTTGTGTCCGTTCCCACCACCTACTATTTACAAGTATTTACAGAGACCAACACTCCTGGAGACTACTAGCTTCCCAGCCAGCGGGGATCTAGAGCCCACACTCCTCCCTTTCCTGTCTCCCCCTCCTTCGTGTTTCTTAGCCAGCTTTATAGGGCAGGCTGGCTACCCAGGCCTGCAGGTGGATCCACTCTGGTAATTAGGGCATGGCCCCTCAACCAGCCCAACTAATACCCTTCTTCCTCTGGAACAGGGCTAACGGGCCTGGCTTGTTTCTCCTAGCCAGCACCCTGTTACATAGGGATTTTCTAATGGGTACCTTTCAGGGTGGGGGGGACTTGCTTAGATAAAAAGTTCAATGTGAATGGATGAAAACATGCCATTTTTAGATAGATTAATTAAAAAAGTCTAATATTTATTTATAGATTATAGTAATTCAGTTTAACAATGTCATTTGTTCGCTCTTTTAATCAGAATTCATTTGCCTTCTGATATTATTTGTTTGATCTGTCAACTCCCCTTGCCATTACAAGTTACCTTAATTTTCTATGTTTTTCTAATTTAGATTTTAAGCTTTTTGGACAGGCTTTTTCTCTAATCTCTTTAAATTGCCTCGCACATTTATGGTGCTATATAAATGATCATAATAATGCTTGGGGGCAGAGGGAAAGAAGCCAGATGGGAGGGAGTGGCTGAGCAGGGGGGAAGAGGGAGCACGTGATGCAAGGCAAAAGAGAGGTCAGATTAGGAGGGAATAGGGACAGGTGGAGTCAGTGTCTGAGTCAAAGCCAAGGGTAGGGATGAGACAGTTTCCTTTCAGCAAAAACAACGAGGAGTATTTGTGGCACCTTAGAGACTAACAAATTTATTTGGGCATAAGTTTTCATGGGCTAAAACCCACTTAATCAGTTGCATGGAGTGGAAAATACAGTAGGCAGGTATATATACACAGTACATGAAAAGATGGGAGTTGCCTTACAATGTAGGGGGGTCAGTGCTAATGAGACAATTCAATTAAGGTGGAAGTGGGCTATTCTCAACAGTAGAATACCAAGGGAGGAAAAATCACTTTTGTAGTGGTAATGAGGCCAATGTAATCAGTGTGGCCCATTTCAAACAGTTGACAAGAAGGTGTGAGTAACAGGATGGGGAAACCAGTTTCCTTTCAGATGGTTTCAGTTTTCTTTGTAGGTCAGTCTGAGGAAATCCCATTTCTCCACTAAAGAGCAGTAGCAGAGAGAAAGTCTGGAGCCAGAGATAAAATTGCAGAAGGGTTGGTGGGAGTTGTAAGCATCTTCAAGTCTCAGACCCTCAGAGAGTCAAGGTTTTAAACTGGATTGGAATGTGTTGACGACAAACAAAAACCATTACAATTCATTTTGTACATCATCAATACAATCCAAACATCAGGGCTGCTGTTTGTTCATCCAGCTGAGATACCACTTACAAGAATAAAATAGTTGGAACCATGGTTTATAAGAGTAACTCCTATCAAATCTTATTTTCATAGCTCAGTACTAGCATACTTGTGGGAATAAAGTGGAACAAAGTTTTGACTCATCTCTTAGCGAAACTGAGCCTGAAACTCCCTGGGCCAAGTGAGGGAGGAGGGAAAAGCCAACCCATTAAAATTTTGGCAAGCTGTCTTGCAACTGATGTGTTGTATTCCAACTTTATGTGGTGCTGCTGCTGATCTGAACATATGTGCACCAGAAACTACAATACCAAAGGCATTTCATTTGTAGCCTAAATCAGATATGAATCTAAGTAGACCAAGAGGAACAGATGCTGAATGAGATGAGATAGCAGGAAGAGAAAAGGAGAAATGCTAAGATTAAGTATTTCTTTGGCAACTATAAATATAATTTATAAAGTATTGCTCATAGAGGATTATAACATTTCCCATGAATAAACATACTTAGACTTCTGTACAACTGCATTACAGAAGGGAGTGGGAGTTATCTGTAGGCTAACAGGAAATCTGTGTTTAGGTGAATTAGAATAACTTGGAAAATATCCCCACGGCAAATCAGAAATGACACTTTAGTGCTTAGTTTTCATGTAAAGGTATTTGTTGTATTTAATACTTTCATTTTTAAAAAACCTATCTGTTATGTTTTAACAAGTGTTGCATTTTTTAAGCCCCATGTAACACAGTGGGCATGGTTCTGATTTCACATACACTGGAGTCAATCAAAATATCTCCACTGATCAGAATCAGGCCCAATACATTTAGATTTAATCAGTCTAATTAAATGGTAGCTGCTTATTAAAGTACAAGACACTGATGGTTTGTTACAGGCCAGATTTTCAAAAGTGCTCAGCACCCAGCAGTTCCACTGAGAACTATGCAAAAAGCAAAACTGAAAAAATAGAGAGACAGCTCAGGCACAGAGAGGTTAAGGCCAAGATTTAAAAACATGGGAGTCTGACCTCACCTTCCTAACTCTATATTTAGACACCTAAATAGCCAAGCAGATTTTTGAACGCTGATCACCAAGAAGCTGCCACTGAAATCAATTGTGATTGAGACTGTCTACCATAAAGATGAGCAGAAAAACAAGTGAACAGCTTAACAGGACACCATTAACTCAAAAATCACACTGGTGTCTGAAAAGAGTTGTTTAACTCACTACTGATACAAGCCACCACTAAGATTACTGTAAATAAGAGAGATTAGATAACCAAACTTTCTTTTTTTCGTTTATTTTGTACATATGACAGCAGATTGTGTACTATCAGTTTAACAATTGCCCCTATCTAGCTAGTCAGTTTCCTCTGTTAACTGTGTGGTTCTGTTGATCAGCAAAAAGAGAGTTTTTGAAAGGAAAATATGATTGTAAAGCCACATAAACCGGCAGGGGGACTTCAGCAAGTATAATACCTGAAACTACTTTTCACTCATTTTTTCCTTCTTTCTTTTTTCAAATTGTCTAGATTTCAAATTGACTGTGTCCTTTTAATGTCACATTTCCTGCTACAAATGGAGGTGCACAAGTTATAGGAAATTTAATTTTGTTTGAAATTTCCCAGTAAAACCAATCCTCTTTTAAAAATTTCATTTAATCTTGTGGAATCAATACTCAATATAAAAGTCAGAATGGGATCTTTTGAGAGTTGAATTCCATTTACAGTATGTGCTATTTATGGGTGAATAGTATTCTATTTAGGTTCTTGTAGCCAACTCCTAACATTGTTGTATCAGAACACATTTCAGGGAAATAACATAGGAAATGACTTACATCAACCAATTAAATTTTACTTTCCTTCCCGGCCCCACACCCGGGGGAGTAAATTAAGTAGTTACATTTGTTTTGCTTTATGTAAGTTACAGTAAATTCAGAGTTTGTAGGGAAGCAAGGTCAAAGAGGTGAGGTTAGCATTTTGACTGCAAAGTGGCCAGGTCTGTGGTTATCCTTAATCCATGGGAGTAAATTTCAGTCTTGGACAGGCTGCCAAGAAAATCCTGTCTTGTGTGCACATGCTTCAGGTAGACAGTACCAAGGCTCCTGAGGAGCAGAGCTGTGGAGGGTATTTGAGGTCTCAAGGCTGAGGCAGTTCTTTAGTATCCTGGTCCAGCTCATTCAACTTTTTGGAAATAAGGAGCTAGGCCTGAAACTTGACTCTGTGTTTGAAACTTAAAATCTGTGTTGTAGTGAGGGCTCACCTTTTTGCTTGGATTGCCTACTTGCTTTGGTGCAGAATCTGTCTAGAAAGGCAAAAATTTATCCCAGAATAGCTACAGTTCATGGATATGTCTCAATATATCTATTGTGGCATTGACTGAGCCATTAAAAAAAGACATCCAAGAAGAGCCACACATATGCTTAATCATCCTCAGCAATTAAACAGTGAGGGAGGAATGCAGTAAACTCCAGGCCCTTAACAAATGAATAACTGATAACCAAGAGGTCCAAACTGCCTTTCATTACTACTCTGTCCCAGTTGTATAGGGTTACCATTCGTCCGGATTCCCCCGGACATGTCCGGCTTTTTAAGCTAAAAATAGCGTCCGGGGGG
>NW_020676537.1:0-1138 GCF_002925995.2 Terrapene triunguis
GGGGGGGGGGGGGGAGGGAAGGCTTTTGTTTGTGCTCTTTGTTTGGGGGTTGTTCGCTCTTGGGACTGAGAGGGACCAGACATCAATCCAGGTTCTCCCCATCTTTCTAAACAAGTCTCTCTTATTTCAAAATTGTAAGTAAAAGCCAGGCAAGGCGTCTTAGATTTACTTTGTTTTCTCAACTTGTAAATGTACCTTTTACCAGAGTGTTTATCTTTGTTTGCTGTACTTTGAACCTAAGACAGAGGGGGGTCCTCTGAGCTCTTTAAGTTTGATTACCCTGTAAAGTTATTTTCCATACTGATTTTACAGAGATGATTTTTACCTTTTTCTTTAATTAAAAGCCTTCTTTTTAAGAACCAGATTGATTTCTCCTTGTTTTAAGATCCAAGGGGGTTTGGATCTGTATTCACCAGGGAATTGGTGAAAGGTTTCTCAAGGCTTCCCAGGGAGGGAATCCAGTGAGAATGGTGGCAGCGGGACCAGAGCTAAGCTGGTAGTTAAGCTTAGAAGTTTTCATGCAGGCCCCTACATTTGTACCCTAAAGTTCAAAGTGGGGATACAGCCTTGACAGCTCCCATGCTGGATTCTTGCGCCCCTTGCAAATCTGCCGCCCCAAGCAACTGCTTGCTTTGCTGGTGCCTAGAGCCGGCCCTGGGAACAAGGCACTTGCTCCACAGGGACAGCCCCGCGCCCACCCTGTAAACCAAAAACCCTGAGTCTGGAGCATCCAGCCCCCCAGAGGAGCTGGCCTGGAGCTCTCCTCCCTCCTTAGCAGGTGGTACGCTGCCAGCCCCCCTTGCCTGGGAATGCTGCCCCTCGTCCGACTGGGTCTCTACCCAGTCAACCCTCTGTGGGTTGGGTCTGCTCAGTTTGTCCCTGAGCCTGAGGCACTGGGCCCTTATGTGGCCTCTCTGGCCACAGTGATAGCAGCCCATGTCTCGTGGGTCCCCTCGAGCGGGTCAGACGGACCTGACGCTGGATGTTCCCCTTTGGTGGGGGTTTTCCATATTTCCCCGCTGGGAGGTCCCATGGTGACTCTCTCTCTCTCTGCGTTGAGGCGGTCCTGCTCCTTTGGGATTCCTCCCTGCTATCCCCTGCCCGACTGTTCACAAACTCGTCGGCCAGCTGGCATGCG
>NW_020676538.1:0-2781 GCF_002925995.2 Terrapene triunguis
CCCCCCCCCCGTAGTGAGGAAGTAGCCTGAGAGTCAAACTAGAGCATTAGAATGGCTCTTTTGGCTTTCTCATCTAGGTATCTATGTACTTGCCTCTGGGCCTCTGCTGCTGAGCTGTGCAGGGCTCCAGGGAGTGAGTATCAGTAGTCCTTAGGAAATAGACATGAATAAATCACCTTCCCGCAGCATTAGTCCTTTAATGCCAGTGATGCTCAAGGCCAGCTACACACAGCTCATCTGCAGAGAGCAACAGGTTTGAGTTTAGTTCTGGTGTGCAGTCTCAGAATGAAGGGGGAAAGGATTGTCAGATGCCTGTGCCTTCAGTTTCTAGATACTGGTACATAGATAGATATTGACCAAAGAATCCTGGTGCTGGATGACTGAATGGATCATACGTTGGGAAAAAATCCACAAAGATCAGTACAGTAAGTTTTCTATTTCCATTAAATATGTTTGGGGATCAACATACAGGGGAAAATTAAGATGATAAATATGAATTACAATATGAACTTGTTAAGACTTTTATTCTGAATTTAATCAGATATCTACTGCTGATTGTAATCTTTCCACCCTTCAGGAAATTTATGACTTTTCATTGAAAACCCCAAATCCATTTTTTTCCCCAGTTTTTGGCAAATGAAAACTTTTTGCTGAAAACTGGATTTTTTTTATCACAAAACCAAAAATGTTTGGGTTTTCAGTTTTCAATTTCTTTACAAACCAATCGCACAATTTTTGGAGAAAAGCAGACAGATTCTGAGATTTGTTGTTGTTTAGATGAAAACCCACTCACCATTAAAAAGAACACAGCTGAAAATTTCCAAATAGTTTAAACTTCAAATAAATTGGGGAACTTTAATATTGCCTGATAAGACCTTAATTTCAAACCATTTATTCTATTGCATCTGTGTGATTTCTCTTCCAAAGGGATAGTTGTGAGAAGGTAACAACTGAATAACTGGTTAAGTTGACAGCACACAGACTATGTTTTATATAGACTAGCCGCTTTAAACCCTGGGTTAGAGTTGAACCAAGCAGCCAAACCCTGTCTATCCTGACACCATTCAAGGACATACAGGAGATCACTGGGAGTAGAACTCAGAGCTCCTGTCCTAGCTCCACACTGCTGCTGGCTGAGTATAAACGGTGTAAATGGGTGTGCAGAACTTACACATAAGAAGACATGGGGCCATGTTTCCAAAGGTATTTCACCATCGAGTGGGATTTTCAGAAGCACCTAGGAGCTTATATCTCGTTGATTTCAAGGGGTGTTGAGGTCCCTGATGCTTTTGAGAATCCCACTAGTTGCAGCAATATCTTTAAAAATCTGCCCCACAGCCCCACTCCGAAAGCCTTTACAGTCCTAGTAGACATGGAAGAGAAAGGGAGGGAGGGGAAACGGGCAGAAAGACTGGCCTAAGGTCACACAGCATGTCACTGGCAGAGACAAGAGTAGAGCCCAAGAGTCCTGACAGCCCCTGCACCGCACAGTGCAGAGTAAACGATACACCATAGCAGTAACGGAGGGATGCTGCTAGTCCACTGTTACACACAGGCCGAAGTGCAGCTGGGAGTTGGTGCCATAAATCAATTTGGAAGCAGGCAGCAGGCCATCTAGGCACAGAGCTTGGGGTAGAAAAATCACAGATGAGCTGCTACTTACGATGCTGGGTGAGTCTACATGGGAATCAGGCTGTGTTGGCATTTTAGTCTATCCGTTTCATGGACAAGCTGTGAGCTTGGTGATGGTCGCAAGAGAGGGACTTACTTTGGAAGAATTGTTGGGTTTGGATTGTAGTTTGTTCCATCCTTCATACTGCATTTTAACAAGCCACATCTTGGGCCAAATCCTCAGATGGGGTAAAGTAACGAAGCTCCATTGACTTTAAATGAGCCAACCCAATTTACACTAGTGTGATAACGTGACTGATTTATTGTCAGAGTTGAGGAGGACTAACAAAACCTCGTCATTGCAAGTGATGAGTGCTCTGCACCTTTGACTTTTATATAATGAGATATTAGAGAAAAGGGAATCAGGGCCATCCCCACTGTCGCTCTAATCCTGACCATTGTCTTTCTCATTCCCCCTACAGCCATCACAGAATGGACTGAGGAAGAAAATGTCCAACCAAACCACCATGACTGAATTCCTTCTCCTGGGATTCTCTGATGTTCCGGAACTGCAGATTTTACACTTTGTGGTGTTTCTAGTGCTTTACCTGGCATCCCTGCTGGGGAACCTTCTCATCATCATAGCCATAGCCCTCAACCACCAACTTCACACCCCCATGTACTTCTTCCTGATGAATCTGTCCATCCTAGACCTCGGGTCCATCTCTGTCACCATCCCCAAATCCATGGCCAACTCACTCATGAACACAAGAGTGATTTCTTATTCTGGATGTGTCGCCCAAGTTTTTCTTTTCTTCTTCTTCGCTTCAGCAGATTTTGCCATACTGACCATCATGGCGTACGACCGATATGTCGCCATCTGCCAACCACTGCACTATGAGACAGTGATGAACAGAAGAGCTTGTGTCCAAATGGCAGCCAGTGCCTGGATCAGTGGGACTCTCTTCTCTGTGCTACACACCAGGAACACATTTGCATTGACCTTCTGTGGAGGCAACATGGTGGATCAGTTCTTCTGTGAAATCCCCCAGCTACTCAAGCTCGCCTGCTCTGACTCAGACCTCAGTGAAGTCAGGTTTCTCATCTTTAGTGTGTGCTTAACCTCAAGCTGCTTTGTTTTCATAATTGTGTCATATGTTCAGATCTTCA
>NW_020676539.1:0-8448 GCF_002925995.2 Terrapene triunguis
GCTCTCTTGCCATACTTCCTATCTTTCCTACGCAGTGGGATAGTTTGCTCTTGTCCCCTTACTAATGTCTCTTTGAAAAACTGTCAACTGTCTTCAATTGTTTTTCCCCTTAGACTTGCTTCCCATGGGATCTTACCTCCGACTCCCTGAGTTTGCTAAAGTCGCCTTCTTGAAATCCAGTGTCTTTATTTTGCTGTTCTCCCTCCTACCATTCCTTAGAATCATGAACTCTACCATTTCGTGATCACTTTCACCCAAGCTGCCTTCCACTTTCAAATTCTCAACCAGTTCCTCCCTGTTTGTCAAAATCAAATCTAGAACAGCCTCCCCTCTAGTAGCTTTCTCCACCTTCTGAAATAAAAATTGTGTCCAATATATTCCAAGAACTTGTTGGATAATCTGTGCCCTGCTATGTTGTTTCCCAACAGATGTCTGAGTGGTTGAAGTTCCCCATCACCACCAAGTCCTGAGCTTTGGATGATTTTGTTAGTTGTTTAAAAAAAGCCTCATCCACCTCTTCTTCCTGGTTAGATGGTCTATAGTAGACCCTACCATGACATCACCCTTGTTTTTTGCCTCTTTTATCCTTACCCAGAGACTTTCAATAAGTCTGTCTCCTATTTCCATCTCAACCTCAGTCCACGTGTATACATTTTCAATATATAAGGTAACACCTCCTCCCTTTTTTCCCTGCTTGTCCTTTCTGAGCAAGCTGTACCCTTCTATACCAATATTCCAGTCATGTGTGTTATCCCACCAGGTCTCTGTGATGCCAACTATGTCACAGTTGTGTTTATTTACTAGCATTTTGAGTTCTTCCTGTTTATTCCTCATACTTCTTGCATTAGTATACAGACATCTAAGATACTGATTCGATTCCCCGCCCCCAGTTCTGTCTTGTCTCTCCTTTACCCCTGCTATAAAAGCCCATGCTCCCCCCAAATTCCGAACCTTCTCCCAGGTCTCCATGTCCTGTGGGCTTTGGTCACCTGCCCCCTTCAAACCTAGTTTAAAGCCCTTCACACTAGGTTAGCCAGTCTGTATCCAAATACACTCTTCCCCTTCCCTCATCTCTGTTTATCAGCCCTTCTTGCTGGAACAGCATCCCGTGGTCAAGGAATCTGAAGCCCTCCTGATGACACCATCCTTGCAGCCAGGCATTCACCTCCAGGATGTCTCTGTCTCTGCCTGGGCCCCTACCCTTGACCAGAAGGATCAAAGAGAACACCTCCCAGGATGCCATGTCAGGGTGACAGATGGGTGCCTCAGTCCCCCTCAGAAGTGAGTCTCCAACCACCACTACCCTATGTTTCCTCCTGGGAGTGGTGGTTGCGATCCTCCCAGCCTTGGGGGTACATGGCTTCTCCTCCTCCTCTGGGGGTGATTCCTCATCGCTCGTTGCCAGGGCAGCACATCGGTTTTCCATCATCACGGTGGGTGATTTGGGAGCAGGGGTGGAGCACTGCCTGCTGCCAGAAGTAACCAGCAGCCAGTGTCCTCCCTGTACCAGAGCCTTATCCTCCTCCCTCGGTGGTGTGACAGCAGCCCTCTGTAGTTAGATTCCTCAGCCTTGGATGCCTCCACATGAATACTCTCAAGGAATTCCTGTAGCTCTCCCACCTGCTTCCTCAGAGATTCCACTAGCAGGCACCTTTCACACTGGATGGTCCCCCCAGCTTGGCTTTCTGAGAGTGGGAAATGCAGGCCACAGTCTCTGGAAATCCACACCAGGATCTGGGTAGAGGCATCCACGGTTAGGTTCTCTGTCTGGATACAGGCGCAGGTGGAGGAGACAGGAGCAGCGTTGGCACTGGCAATGTGGCCCTTCTAACCAGAGTGATTATTTTACATCTCCCTCCCACAAACTCCTTCTCAAACTCCCCTGTTTGCAGTCCCCTGTTCGCTAGCTCCCCTTGGTCACTTAGCCTCTGGCTTTTAAGGCCTTCTCTCCTAGGTCAGTTGCATTGGCCCATCCTGAAGGTGATGTGAGCATGGATCATGGTGGCGTGGCCTTTTTCTGTGAGTCTCTGTCAGCAATCGATGTGCCCAGGAATGGTGAGGATTCAGGCTCGACTCCTGGGCTTTGCACCATCATGATGATTCATGGTATGGTGCCTTCAAGTGAAGGCGAGGGGAGAGTTTGGTTAAGTTCCTTGAAGTGTTGCTCCCCCCCCCCCCACACACACACACTTCTTAGCTGTCCTACACAGAGTAAGCTCTTCATCCAGCTGATTATTTCTTCCAGGCTCTGGGGCATCTTGAAGCCTGCAGATGCTGCCCAGATGAAGGAGACATGTAGCCGAGTACCCTGACTGCACTGACCCTATGGTAATTCCCCCTCTCTCTGAGCTCTCTCCCACAGGTGTTAAAGAGGTGGGGTCTGAACACTCCATAGCGTGAGGATCTGGATGAGGATGTACAGGTGTCCATTCTGCCCCTCTGGGACCTACAGGAATGACTGGATCAAGCGCAATGCTCCCAGTTTACTCCTGGCAGGTTCCTTATGCATGAGCTCAGGAACTGCTGGGCAATGGCATCAGAGACTGCGGAGAGCTCTAGCAGCAACAGTATAGTGGTTTGTTCCATGGCCAGAGGCACAGGGACCATACCCATCAGCACCTGCAGGGCTGTCTTGGGGCAGCATCCGGCTGTGACTGAGAGGGACCCATGACGCTGGGTGGTGGTGCAAAGGGCGGGTGGAAGCTGGGGGTATCTGGAGAGATCCCTGGTATCAAGGCCAGGGTTTCTCAGCACTGGCTGCACTACTGCACTCTTTAGGGTGACTACAGCTAACCTTCTCTGCTACGGTATTGCCAAGAGCTCTGCACTGGCTTTCCAGCTAGTAAGAGGGGGCAGTTTCACAGCTGTGGGGGCAGAAATTCTGTACCACTCCTAGGGGGCCTGTTTGGATTGATTGACCCAAATTCCAGTCGTCTTCGTATGGCTGATGTAGATGTTTTTCCACTCAGATGGTTAACCAGATAACTGCATCAGACGTAGCGAGTGTAGTGCTGTGATACCTCCTTCGTATTTGTGAGTCAGGCATTGAGCCGTTCTATGTTTCATGGTCTAGTCTGGTGACCACAGTCGCACGCTGCAGAGTCTTTAATTTTCCATTTGTGCAGCAGGTATCCACATCTGCCATGGTTTGTGTGGATGCGGTTTAGGGTTGCCCATGAGTTTCGTGGGAGATTGAAGCCGGGGTTCTTCTGTGTTGCATCTTTCACAAGGTGTTTGTTTGTGACTTCTTGTGAACTCCCTTCGGCTTTCCAGGCTTCCTCAGGGTTGAAGTTGCACTGGTGAAGGTTAAACGCGTGGGTCCAAAAGGGCGACTCCAAGCAGTGATGAGGGATGTCGCTGAGGTCCTGGTAGATGGGGAGACGTTTGTTTTCCATGATTCGCTGGAATTCCCAAAGGGTTGCGGCATCGTGGCCAATGGATGGGGGAGCAATGTGCAGCAGCAGCAGCAGGCAGGCAAGGTGTGGGGGTCACCTGGCGAGTTCCAGTGATGCACCACGTTGCAGTGTTCACTTGGATATCAACAAGTCAGGTGTGGCTATTTCTGGTCCATCCCAGTGCACAGTACTTGGCTACAGAGTACACAAGGGCCATCGCTGATGTCCGTTGCCCTGATGCTGATGCTCCCCAGATTGTGCTTGCCAGTTTCTGGACCAGGTTGACTCTCGTGGAAGAGCCTTCACACAGGCCACTCTGTTAAGTGAGAAATCATGACTAATGCCATCAACCCGGTGACCAAACATCAATCAACCATCTCTCAGTCTTCAGAGCAACAATGCAAGCCACCATAACAGCCCTCGTCAGGTTCTGGAACAAGGATCCTCCAACTCCAATTCCAGGCTGATTGACAAAGTGGTACTCTGTGTTTCTGTCTCGCTGTCCTGTACCCCAGGAACCCTCAAAACAGCCCTGCAGGAAGGGGCGTAAGTGCCAATATTCCCATTCTGCAGGTGGGGGGATGTGAGGCTCACATGTTAAGGTACATTAGTGCCTAAAGATACAGAGGGGCACCAAATGGGATTTTCAAAAGCATTAAAGCCAATGGGTGTTAGGTGCTTAGGTGCTTTTGAAAATTCCACTGGACACTGATCTGCATCTTTAGGCACCTGAATACCTTTGAAAATCGGTTCCTAAGTGTGACCCAGAGGCTCCTTAGCAAAGGGTCCCTTATTCTTTGCAAATAACTCTCACCTCACACCTGACAAATTCACTCCACCAAGCACACATCTTATAGGACATTTATCTGCAAAGAATAACAGGTGAGGTGTCTACAGAAAGCTCATAGCTTGTTAAACATTGTACACCTTGCAAGATGTATGTACGGGTAATAGTTATGGAATAATGTATTTATACTGAAAGCAGGCTTTAGGAACTAGCACTAACAATTAGTCACCAGGGGATAATGGTCCCAGGGATGGCCCTTTGGTCAGGGAGGAGTTGGCACCCTGTCCTGTTTGGCTGTGATGCAACGCTCCATTGTTCAGGCCAATGGGAGCTGCGGAGTCGGCGCTCAGGACACGGGCAGTGTGCGGGGCCCCCCTGCCCGTACCCCAGGGGCTGCAGGGATGTACTGGCCGCTTCCGGGAGCGGCACGGGGCCGGGGCAGGCAGGGAGACTGGCTAAGCCCTGCTGCGCTGCCGGACTTTTAGCGGCCTAAAATCTCCTGGTTTGGCTTCAGTAGCCTCCAGGAGATAGAGCCTGATTCTGGGAGACTCCCGGTGAAACTGGGAGGGTGGCAGCCCTAAAAACTCCAGGGTAGGGCTTCTCCTGCTCTTCCCTTTTAGATCCTACATCCCATCAGGGCAAGGATACTGTAAATATGATCATACCTGTCAAAAGGAGGGAGGGGGTGCTGGTAAAATATTTACCCTTCATGGTCCCCACATTGACTAATTATAATAAGCCACTCAGCGTACTTCTGTTTCATGGACAGCAGAAACTCCTGTGCACCATGGCAGCTATTAAATGCACTTAGCAAATCCATACACACAGCACATCCTCCTACATCAAGGGACCCTGTTGCTTGAGCTACAAGAGAATCTTGTTTGACAATGAACAGTATAGAATCTATGACACGCAGTCAAGCAATCCTGATTCCATCCTGATACACATCCAACAGATACACTAAAACCAATTTATACAATTTTCTAATGCTAAAAATACCAGTCAAAATGTTCACATGTGACTAGTGATTTTTGGGGATGGGCTGATTGAAAACTACTTTTCAATAGAAAATTGGGAGTTTTCGATTAAAAATTTTCCACGAAAAGTGTTTGATTTCCATGAAAATTCTGATTTTTCATCAAAAAGCCAAATGCCCTAAAACCAAAATATTTCAGTTTGGAAAGGCTGCTTCTGTGCCTCATGGGAATTGTAGTTCAGTTGCCTCATGTCCCCATTCTCCTTTATGGGCCAGGCTCCCCAGCTGGACTACATCTCCCATAATGCACCATGGCCAGGGACTCCCCATGATAAAACTGCCTCCCCTGACCAAGAGTGGAGACTGGTGCATCATGGGAAATTTAGTCTGACCAGGGAGCTCATTCTATAGAGAAGAAT
Source organism: Terrapene triunguis (assembly GCF_002925995.2). NCBI lineage: Eukaryota > Metazoa > Chordata > Testudines > Emydidae > Terrapene > Terrapene triunguis. Next base: position 5,578 of record NW_020676539.1, read on the forward strand.
GGGAGCATGCCATAGCCGAACTACATCTCCCATGAGGCACCATTTCTGATTTGAAATATTTCAGTAACTGAATTTTTGGTAAAAAATCAAAATTTTCTAGAGGTAGAAAAAAACATTTCACAACCAGACCTAATTTTGGGTTCCTCCGTTTTTGGATGCCCAAATGGAGATGCCCTAAAGCAGTCTGGTTTTGACAAAGCGAAGACCCCCCAGTCTCTGAAAGTCTGGCCCCTTTAAGGTGTCAAAAGATATCTTAGGCTGTGCCTCCAAAATCACTTTTGAAAATCTTGGCCACCAACTTTGGTTCTGGATTCTAAAATCTCTACATTGTTTTAAAGGGAAGGCCACCTATTGCTAGCTCAGGGAAGCGTTATTTCTACAGGGGGAGGAAGGGGTTTCTGGAGCAGGACTTTCCTCATGACATTTTATTTTATTTTTTAACCTTTGAGGGCAACCAATTATTTTGTTTGTCTGGACTGACACATTCCCCTGCTGGACCCCAGCCACAAGGCTTGATTGATAGCACCTGCTGTTACACTCTGTGACGTTCAGCCAATGCACATCTCTCCTTAGCATCAGTGCGCTCTGTTACTCCAGACTGGGAGCTCTGTTCACAGCTCTGCCAATGCACCACAATCCTGACCTGCAGCACCACCTGCTAATCCAGCGCTTGCCCAGCACACAGGTCTGCAGATGCCCCTTGTTCCTAACCCACCCAGACCCCTGGATTTCCAGTCCTAGACCTGCAAGGAGCTCTGCCAGTTTTCTCTCCTCCAAGCCCTTCTGCAACATGATTCATCCTGGAAGGATGGGGCCAACCCGTTCAGAGACAGAACAGGTTCCAAACTGTCCCAACACAGGATGGGACCTGGCCTTTGGTTTGCACCTATCTGCAGTGTGGCCGGAATGATAAACAGGGCTAGAGAAGAGAGGTGTTGTCACCCTACGCCCCACATTACCAGTTGACTGTTCAAAATGTGCAGCCATCAGAAGACACTTAAGCTAGACCAGATACTGCATTTGGGGGGGAGGGATAACTCAGTGGTTTGCGCATTGGCCTGCTAAACTCAGGGTTGTGAGCTCAATCCTTGAGGGGGCCACTTAGGGATCTGGGGCAAAATCAGTACTTGGTCCTGCTAGTGAAGGCAGGGGGCTGGACTCTAGTCAATGACCTTTCAGGGTCCCTTCCAGCTCTATGAGATAGGTGTATATAAATTTTCTACTCTTCTCCCCCTGAACATGCTTCCAGGCATTTGAGCTTTTCTCTGGACATTCTACCTGGCTCCCTCATTGCCTACTCCTCTCATTCCCCTGGATCTCCCTCTCCCACTTGTGGCTCTGGTCCCTCTGCCTCCTTTTCCATAGCAGCATCCCCCGAGAGGTAGCCAAATTGACTCTTCCCCCATGTTTCCAGTTATCACAAAAGAGTGAATGCAAGAAATCAGAAAAAACCAGCAACATGACTCATGGGGAGCCTGCGTCAGACCACACCGACACAGTAAAGACACAAATTTGAAAGCAGCAGTTGGACCAAATTTACAATGTAAGCACAGTGCACTGCTGGAGAGCTGGTGTCCAAAGAACCTTAATAGGACTCCAGGTTCAGAAAGCTGTGGAAGATGTGGCAAGACACCAAGCCACTTCTGGCAACCAAAGAGGCAGAATGTAGGAGATGCCACAAAATGGGACATCCTGCAATAACATTCAGGTCCCTAAGAGTAGTGGAAATAATCTGAGAGAGAGTGTTAGCACTGGATGACAATGAGTCCATACATCTAGGGACTATATCCTCAACAGAATGGACAACACATTGGTACACAAACATGAATCTAGATGGTTAAAACCTTAAAGTTAACATTGATCCTGGAGCAGCAGTCACTGCAATTCCAAAAAAAAGATTATAAAGATGGAGTTCTGCAAAGACCAAATAAGATATTATGTGGCACTAGTGACACTACATTGGATGTTTGTGGCCAGTTCATTGGGAAACTGGAGAAAGGATGGAAAGTTCTTCAACACATAATATATTTAATTCAAGGTCCTGACAACTCCCCTACTAGTGTTGCCATCAGGAAAAGGACTACATCTACTAGAGAAACTGGAATGGCATTAATGGCAAAAAGCAAACCATACAGGAGATGTATCCACACATCTTCCCAGGGCTAGGAAAGCTGTCAGGGGAGTACAAAATAAAACCGCTGCCATCAGCAACTGCCTTTGCTCGCATAGCCCCATGCCACATCTCTATACCCTTGCTAGAGATATAGGAGTTATTTCCCAGATAGAAGAACTCACTGACTGGTTCATGGGGAAGGTTGTAGCACTGAAGCCCAGTGGCAAAACTCCACATTTGTGTGGGCCTCATGCAGCTTAATACAAGCGTGTGCAGAGAAAGAAACATGCAGTTGACCAGATATTAGTTCAATTATCAGAGGCCAAAGTGTTCTCAAAATTAGATGTGAAAGGAGGCTTCTAGCAAATCCCTCTTGCTAAAGAATCTATGCCTATATCTACATTCATCATCCCATTTGGAAGGCACTGTTTCAATCAGCTTCCATTCAGCATATCTTCAGCACTAGAACATTTCCAAAAGCGAATCTCTCAGCTCATGCCAGGATTGCCAGGTGTCCTGTGCCAGGCAGATGATGTGTTGGTATATAGCAGAGATAAAAAGGAACATGATGAGCAACTACCTGCCATTTTGAGATGTTTCCAACAAGCTGGCCTCCCTCCGAATGAGAAATGTGAATTGGAAAAGGAGCAGATAAAATTTGTAGGACACATAATTAGGAAATAAGATTCAGACAAACTGAAGGCATTACCCATGTAGAACCAATGTGAATGAAATTGTTTTTAGTTATCCTGTACCAT
>NW_020676540.1:0-2855 GCF_002925995.2 Terrapene triunguis
CTAAGGCCTTGTCTATACACAGACTTGCACTGGTTTAACTAAGCCCTGAGTGGGCACTCTTAGTTCAGTTTAAAAGTGGGTTATTTTGATTTAGCTTAAACCTGTTTCTAATCAACTTAAACTCAACTGCTGTAAGCCTGGTTTAAAGTCAAACAAGAGTGTTCACACAGCCTTTTATGCCAGTTTAACATCACACCTTAAGTTAACCCAGTGCAACGTTCGCACATAGATGAGGCCTGAGGTTCCTCTCCATGAGGCTGGCAGAGATGGCAGCTTTCTTCAGCAATGGGACCCAGCAATTCCTCCATTGAGAGGGAGGCAGGGGGGATTCTCTGTGGTTAAAAATTTTGCTTATTGGGATAAGATGTGATGATACTGTCCTAGATCCAGTGGTTAGGACACTCAGAAGACTGGGACTCAATTCCTTGCTCCACCACAGACTTCCTGTATGACCTTGGGCAAGTCATGAATGGGAGGTAGGTGCCCAGGCACTTATGAATATAACACTGGGTGTCCATCCGCACCTTTAGGTGCCTCAATACCTTTAAAAATCTGTCACTCTCTGCCTCAGTTCCCCATCTGTAAAATGGGATAAATACTACTGCTCTTCCTCAAAGGGCTGCTGTGAGGAGAAATACATTAAAGATTGTGACTCGCTCAAATACCACAGGCATGTGTGCCACATAAGTATGATTGATCGACAGATAAGTAGTACCGAGGTTACTCTAAATAAGTCTTATGAGAAATGCCTCTTATTTTAGTGAATGTCCGAGGGGACACACAATCATACATTATAATACCTGTCAACGTGAAAATTATAAATAGAGACATTTGGGGAGAAAAGCAGAAACATCCTTTTGATTCAATTGCAACTGGACCAGAAATTGTCCTTGTTAAACAAGGGAATTTGGTATGGGTACTTGCACTTTCAAGCCATGCAAACCGTTCAATGCAGGGTACTTAATCTAAAGTAGTAGACACCACTGAAAAATTATTTCATTTCTTTTTACAGTGACAAGGCTTCTTTAAAGATCAAAAGTCTCTGTGTCTAATAGCTTACAATAGCCAACCTGAACTACCAATCATATTCTGTTCAGAGTGAAATTCCAGTGGATTTAGAGATATTAAATTTAAGAGTAGTGGATTTATGACCTTAAACTGGTTTGTATCTTGGGAAAGGAGTTATTATTTTAATGGCTGTGAGTTGGAAAGATACAGAAAAAGAGTTTCTGGTATTCACTGCTTTATGCCAGTTTTCCATTAGTGTAACTCCAATGCAGTCAATGGAGTTATACCTGTATAAACCTGGAGGATTATAATGCTTCAGCTGAGACGCCATGTGTACTTAAAAATATAACTTTTTTTTGTCTGAAAAAAGGTGGGGTATGAACTGGACATATGGTTTGTGGAAGCAACTCTTTGCTGATTGGCTCTCTGTGATATAATTCTCACTTTAGATTGAATTTTCCTGCATTCCTATTTACATTATATCCTCTTTACACTACACTGTCAGAACAGTGTAAAGGATCTTAGTGTAACAGAGAATTAGATCCTGATATAATGAAAAAGAGTGAGGCATTAAAATGTCTTCTGAACTGTTATATAGAGTTCTAATTAAGAGTGTGAGTGTGTGTGTGTGTGTGTGTGTGTGTGTGTGTTTCAGCTGAAAGTTATTCTGTTGTAAAGAGTTCTTGGTTCACATATACATTGTTAAATGAAATCAGCAATAACAGAATGATCATGAAAACAGCCAAAAAAAGAACAACGAGAAAGTGAATAATTTACATCCAGCAGTGCGCAAATTTAGTTTGAAGGAAAGAATCAAAGAAGGGAAGAAAAATCTAATTACTGGCTAAGCTGCATCTACTTCCTCCAATGTTTGCAAAATTCATCAATAGGGAGCAATTGCAGTTAGCCAAGAAGATAACGTGTCAAAGATGGGTGACTTATAGTTGGATTGTGGCAACGTTAATGATCAATCTTTTAATATGTACTTTGTAAAGGGTCCAATTCTGATCTCTGTTACATCTGTGTAAATATGTAGAAATCCTCTTGACATTAAGTGGACTTAATCTGGCCCATTGTATGTAGTAAAAAGTTTCTTTAATTGTGGCACAATGTATGTAGTAAATAGCACTTTTTAAAAATTAAATTATGTTAATTAAAAAATTCTCCGTCCTTTTCTCTGTTTCACTAACATGAACGTCCAGTAATTCCCACATCCCCATTTGGCTTTTAAATAATTTGGGGGGAAGGAAATAATTATTTTTCTATGAGCCAGTCTGCATCAGTGGAACTGGTACTCTGGAAAGAATTAGCAGATAAGAAATAAACTTTTCTTTAAGGAAGGGGATGGGAGAGCTGTTGATGTCAGCGGATTTGCTATGAATTTACTTGAGAGTTACTCTGGATGGTTTTATGCCAGTGTACATGGGATCAGAATCTGGCCTAATATATCTGCATACTAAATAACTGTGATAGGGTATATTACTTATGTGAGTCACAGGAGGCCCTGATTGGGGGGGCAGTTGGACTCTGAGCAACTATGTGGAACCCCATTTTTCCTTTCAGAACTACAGGTTGAAAAGGGCTGTGATTTGGGGAACAGATGAAGCTGTAACTCCTTAATTTACCAGTCCAGCTTATGTGCATCAAAGGAGAAAGAGGAAAGGCTGGTATGTCCCAATAGCAAACCTGCATTGCCAATTGCTTAAACAGACTTGGAAATCACACAGGGCAGAGACAGTGGCAGAAGAGACAGCCATGTACTGTCCTGGAGGAGGAGTTAGGAAGTGCATGCAAGCACAGGCAGGGCCGGCTTTAGCAAGAGCGGGGCCCGATTCCTAGGGGCGGGG
>NW_020676541.1:0-1819 GCF_002925995.2 Terrapene triunguis
TCTCTCCCATGCTCTCTTCATATAACTCTGCCTGCTTCTACCCTGTATTACTGCAAACTGCTGGTAGTTCGATAGAAGAGAGAGTGGGGGTGGAGGTGGGAAAGGAGGCAAGATAAAGCACGTGCTCAGAGAAGGAAGAAAGCTAATTTAGTGTTATGGATTAGGAGCCAATACTGGATAAATAAATTTCCCTGAGTAGAGTGTGCTTGTAAGTGTTGCTTTATTATTCCAACTGAAAGTGAATGATAGAAAATATGACCAGAGTTATCTTACTAGCAGCAGGAAAATGTATAGATTCATAGATTTTAAGGTCAGAAAGGACCATTCTGTCCATCTAGTCTGACCTCCTGTATAACAGGCTGTACAATGTCATCAAGTGGTTCCTCCATCACACCCATCCATGTGACTGAGCCAAAGCACATCTTTTGGAAAGGCATCCCCATGCATTAGAGCCAGATGCTAACAGAAAATCTTTTTTCTGTAGTGATGTGGTGTTAAGGGACACAGAGAAGAAGAAAATCTCTAGTTGGGCTGAGACTAAAGTTAGAGCAGAGAGGCCAGGATAATCAGAGCTAGAGCCCAGGACTGGCAAGCAGAAGACCTGCCGTTTTCTATTGCTGGCTTTGTGATCATGAGCAAGTCTCTTTACTTCTGTGTGCATCCATTTCCACAACTATAAAATAGAGATAATCAAGGTTTCATTTATTAACCCCATTTTACAGGATGGGAGACTGAGACACAGCTGGGGCCTGTCTACACTATACGACTATAAAAACAACAAGGAGTCTGGTGGCACCTTAAAGACTAACAGATTTATTTGGGCATAAGCTTTCGTGAGTAAAAACCTCACTTCTTCGGATGGTGATGTTTTTACTCACAAAAGCTTATGCCCAAATAAATCTGTTAGTCTTTAAGGTGCCACCAGACTCCTTGTTGTTTTTGTAGATACAGACTAACACCGGTACCCCCTGAAACTTTATACGACTATAGTGCATTTGTAAGTTGCTGACCCCCACATGTTGCTCAGTGCCTATGGATAACGCAACTCCTAAGCATGTGTTTGTTCTGTGCTTAACCCCTATGTAACACCAGGGCTGGATGGCCTTTTTCTGCTGTGCTGTAGGGAGCAGGCACTTGGAACTAGGGGTCTGAAGAGGCTCTCAAAAGCTTATTTTTTTGAATAATTTTTATCAATGAACTGGAAGAAAATATAAAATCACTGCTGATAAAATGTGTGGGTGACAAAATACTGGCAGAGTTGTAAATAATGTTGAGGACAGGGCAATCATACAGAGCGATCTGGATCACTTGGTAAGCTGGACCCATTCAAACAAAACAAGTTTTAACAGAGCTAAATGCAAGGTAATATACCTAGCAACAAAGCATGCAGGCCACACCTACAGAATAGTGGTATCCAGGAAAGTAGTGACTCTGACAAGGTTTTAGGAGTCATACTGTGCAAGCTACTCAACATGAGCTCCCAGTGCAATGCTGTGGTGAACAGGGCTAAAGCCATCCTTAGACATGTGAGTAAGATAGGGAGGTGACACAGTATCAGTGAGACAGACTGGAATATTGCAGCCAGTTTTGGTGTCCACATTTTTAAAAGATGTTGAAAAACTGAAGAGATCGTGCAGCAAACAGAAAATGTTTTGAGGGCTGGAGAAAAATGTCTTCTTGTGAGCTATTGAAAGAGCTTGATCTGTTTAGCTTATAAAAAAGGTCAAGAGGTGACTTCATTGAAGTGTCTAAGTGCCTTCATGGAGACCAAATATCAAGTATTAAAGGGCTCTTTAATCTCACAGAGAAAGGCATAACA
>NW_020676542.1:0-7930 GCF_002925995.2 Terrapene triunguis
GGGGGCGGCTCAGGAGGGGAATAGCCCAGCAGTGGGCACGGCCCAATGGAACCAGTGAAAGAAACACCCTTCCCCCAGCAGTAAATTAAGGCCTTTACTGACGCGCGGCCCGTGCAAACTCAGCCCCTGCCCCGGCTCTCCGGCCTCTCCTGGCCTCTCCCTCCTCCTTCGGCTCAGGCTGGAACAGCGGGTGAGACAGCAGCGGGGGCTGTTCCCACCCTGGCTCCTTTGCGGTGCTCCCCAGGCCATCGCAGGGGAGCGCCGGGGCCAGCGTGCCGGGCCAGCGGTGCCCGGGCTGGCAGAGCAGTACAACCTCCAGGGAAGGAGAGGGGCCTGAAGCCCAGCTTTGGCGATGCTGTTTGGGGGGCAACCCCCTGCCTTGCAGCCCCCCTCAAAGAATGGGCAGCTCCGGGGATCACTAATGGGGTCCCTCTTCCCTGGTGTGATGCTGGCCCAGGCTGGCAGCGGTGGGAACGTGCCCCCACCCTACCCCTGAGAAGCCTGGGGGCCGTGGAGGTGGCGCGCTGCTCCCCCCACCGAGGTGCCCATCCCAGCTGGGGAGACGCTTGCCTGGCTGGTCCCTGCGCTCCAGGCAGATGATGCTCTGAGTGGGGGAAGCCTGAACACACGAACGGCCGCACTGGGTCAGGCCAAGGGTCCCCCTCGGCCAGTATCCTGTTTCGGACAGGGGCCAAGGCAGAGAATTCATTGCCAGATGGTTACCCCCGGCTGGCCGTGCCCGTGGGGACCAGGCCAGGATCCCACCCAGAGCAGCCAGGAGACCACGTAGAGAGCACGGAACAGCAGGTCTGTTTGTGGAGAGGGTTCCCGGGGCCTCGTTCCCTCCCTGGAGCCTGAGTCAGCGGTGGGGAGCGTGGAGACCGTGGGAGATCGGCCACCTGTTGCTGCCGTCGCCCGGTGTAGTTCAGTGGGTGTGCCCAGGACGCTGGCTCGGCAGCCCTGCCCCCAGCATTGTGTACATGGTCCTGCCCACGCCGCAGGGCTCCGGCTGTGTTCCCAGAGTCTCTCCCGGCCGGCACCCGGGCTGGCTCATGCCTGCTCCTCCTCCAGCTTGCGCGTGGCATGCTTGAGCCGGTCGTTCTCACGCAGGTTGCGCAGCCGGGCACCCCGGCTGGTGATCTCCTCCACGTGCCCCTGAGGGACCCAGCCCCTCTCCCCGTCCGACAGGCGGATTCCCTCGAGCCAGCCTGGGCGGGAGAGAAGGAAACATTAGAGCGGGGGGGGGGGGGGGGTGGCACTGCCTGGCCTGCCAGCCGCTGCGGCTTCGGGGCTGGAGAGGGAGAAGAGCGATGAAGCCAGGGCCCCTCACCGTCGCTGGTCCTCGTCTTGACCCCCAGGATGTCCGCCTTCTCCAAGCTCAGCTCGTCATGCTCCTGGGCCTTGTAGGCCTTGATGCACTGGACCTGGGCGGTATCTGGAAGCAGCAGCAAGACACAGAGGGTCACGCGCCGTCCGGGACCCCAGACAGGGCCCTTGTCAGCGGGGTTTGGGGGTCCGAGGGAAGGTGCTGAGGGAAACGCAGCGATTGTCATGCTCCGGTTATTATCCCCTTCGATAGGGCGCGGCCTGGGCTGCAGCAGGAGCAGAAGCCTCCGCGGCTGGTATTCTGCTGCTGCCTTTTGCCGTTCGGAGCCGATCTGGGCCTGACTGGGCCACGTGCCGAGCGAGGATCAGGCCACACCTGCAGCCCTCGGCAGAGGGAAATGGAGGTGCTGCTTTCGGAGCGCCAGCAGGGGGAGGAGCACGGAGCCAGTGTCCGGCTGCTTCTACCCAGTCTGGGACCCTCAAGGTTCCACCGGGGACAAAATCTCCCTAGTGATGTGGCTGGACACATCCCCGCGGAGCCAGTCCAGCCCTGCCTGAGCTCGGCTGGGAGCAGTGAGGGGCACGTGACTCCGGAAACGGCCTGACAGAGGAGTGACTGCTTCATGGCACCATGTTACCTGTGTGTGATTGGGGCACCTGGACGCTAGGTGCTGGGGGCAGGGGAGTACCCAGGGATGAGGGACAGAAGCCCGAAGTCACAGCAGAGCTGCCGTGTCCGAAGCAGGGTCATGCCCCTGGGACCTGAGACTTTGGCAGACTTCATCCTGCTGCGGCCCAGCTGGTCCCTTGCTGGGTTCCAGGAGGGGGGCGGGCGCGTTCTTGGGGTACCTGCGTTCTCGGTGACATGCTCCCTGTCCGTCTGGGGGCTGGAGGGGACCATTGCCGAGATCCACCGCTGCTTCTCACTCCTGCGGGGCCAGACGGAGCTGGTCAGCACAGCCCTGCCAGGACAGGCGAGGCTCCCAGAGAGCCCCCCAGACCGACCCCCTGATCTGAACAGGCTCAGAACTGGGGAGAGGGTCACCGAGCTCCACACAGGCCAAACCCAAATCCCAGATCCTGATGCCCCACAACTCCGGGACGGTTCTGATCCAGCCCCGGGGGCAGGGCCAAACTTGGCAGCCTGTGGCCCAGCTCTAGTCCTTGCTGGAGCCTTGTGGAGCTGACCCGATGGGCACTCTGGTGAGCCTGCCTCCAGGGCCAGCTGGGTCCCTCCGTACCCGGCAGCCTGGTGGCTTGGGGGATGCGTGTGATGCTCTGTCACAGGCGGGCTTGGTGCCCGTGTCAGCTGTGCCCACTGCTGGGACACTGGCGCTGCTCAAGGGCTAAGCAGGCCCCCTGCTGGCGGAGTCAGAGGCAGCTCTCCGGCCATCGCTTAACAGGAGCCTCCTCTCCCACTCCCCTGGGGAGCTGGGCTGGGGTGTCCCATGGAGACGGCCCTGCCCCACTGGACACTCACTCAGTCTGTGCCCGCAGCAAGACCTGGTGCTTCAGCCGCAGGCTGTCGAAGAGCTGGAGGTGGAAGATTTGTCCCGGGACCCCGTGAAGCTTCCTGCTCAGGTCGGTCACTTTCAGCTCCGGCATCTTGGCGTGAACAAAGACGGCGAATTTCCCCGTCCTGGGCGAGACGGGCAAAGGGAGAGACGGTGACCAAGGGGCAGCAGCTCCCGGTGCTCACCACCGGCGCGTGGCAGGCACCAACGCCTGGGGAGCGGGACACGTGGCTCCTGTGCAGGAGGGAACTGGGAAACGAGGCACGGGCAGGATCGGCTTTCACTCTGGGGCCTGCCCCGCATGACAGACGGGCCCAGGCTGCGCATCCCCCAGGACCTCTCCCCTGCGGGCCAGAAACCACGATGAACTTGTCTGGGCTCAGAGCACCGGGTGACTGTGGAGCCCCAAGCGCCTGCTCCCGAGCTGTGAGCCGCTTTCTCCGCCCAGCCCAGGGGCAAGTGGAGACCTGGCAGGAGAGCTGTCTACAGCCTGTTAGCCCAGGTTCTCGTCCCACTGCTGGGAGGACAGCGCACCGCCCCCTCCTGCTCCTCCGGCCCTGTGAGTGCGAGGGGGCCAGCGCGTGAACTCCAGCCGAGGAGAGCCAGGCCGGCTAGACCCATGCTCTGCAGGACTATCCCATCCGTCCCATGCAGCTCGCCCCGCCTTGCCCCGCCCCGCCACTCACTCCTTCCTCCGGGAGAGCAAGAGGCAGTCGTTGAAGAGGTGGAGATACACCATCTTGGTGGAGAGCTTGAACTTGGCGGCGAGGGTGCTGATGAGCTGCATGTCCACTTCCACCAGCTCCCCGTGCTTCACGAGCCAGCGCGACTGCGAGATCAGCGGGAAGATCTGCCCAGGGCCCCGGCCCAGAAAGGAGAAGGAGACATCAGAGCGGGAGGGTGTGCGAGGATCGCCAGACCAGGACACATCAATGGCCCAAAAGCCAGGCCATGGCGTGAACTCCCATGATGTAGCTGCACCAGGGGCTTGGCTGCTGGAGCCCTGGGGCTCGGTAAGGATGGGGAGCCCTTTACATTTCATTCTGGCTGTGGTTGGGGTGGGATGGCTGGGGGATCAGTAAAAGATACAGCGCGCGAAGGAATATGGGGCCATATGGACAAGGCATCCAGCGCCCATAGACTCCACGACTCCACCCAGGTCAGCGTGTGAACTCAGAGCCCATCACCTGCATGCTACAAGACTGGTCTTCAAACCCCACTGGAGCCTGGGTTCCTAGGCAGGGCCGACCGAGCGTCACCCTGTCGAACTCACACAGTGTCAAACCCAGATGTGTCTGTGTCTAGAACACCTTTGGGTGGGGGCACACCCATGGGGCGTACGTCTGTCTCTCTCCACTGGACACAGATTGGCACCAGCTGAGGATCTGGCTGTTTCGCCCCTGTGGTATCTCCTGCAGCCCCTGGAGTTGGCCCAAGACGCACATGCCCTGGCTGTGTTTTCTCGGGGAGATCCAGTCTCGGTCTGTGTTCTCTGGGTTCACTGCTTTCCGGGGGAAACCAACTTTCCAAGGACTCTGCCCCCCCCTTCCCCCCACATGAGTCCCCGTGCTCACCTTACTTTCAAAGTGGATTTTCTTGTTCAGATGAATGAGCTCCTCGGTTCTCTTCATGGACTGGACGCTGGCGTTGCATTCCTTCACGAGCTGGGGAGGCGAGGGAGCCGTTAGCCGCCGCCACGCCAAATCTCCGCTCAGCCAGTGCAGAGGGGCCAGAAAGCCCACAGGGCCGGCCAGCTGAGAATCTCCCCCAGATGGCGCAGAGCCAGCAGAACTGGCCCCGGTGTCATCCCCAGAGAGCCCTGTGCTCCAGACAGTCCCGGCTGGCATACAGTCCTCTGGGGACACGGGGAGCGTTGTTGCCAGCTGGTGGAAGTTAGAGCTGCCCCAAGGCTGCTCTAACCTATGCCAACGCCCAGGGTTTTGCCAAGGTGTAAGCAATTCCCTGACAGTCCCCTCTGTGCCGCACCGCATTGCTACTCAGTGCCATGGAGAATCTGGGCCAAGACCACAGAGAGGACCCACAATTCTCCCTGCAAGGACACGTGCCCCAGTCACACACACCCCCGAATCAGAATCCCATTCTGAAAGCCCCTCCTGGCCTTCGCCAGTTACCTTCTTGAGCTGGTTGAAGGCCTTGGTGGCCGTGGCCTCGTCCCGGGAGCCCTGCAACGTGCGTTTCAGGATGTTCTGCAAGCAGGAGGCAGAAAACGTATCGACTTAAGAAGCTTCAGACGCCCCGGGTGTGAGTCCCTAGCCAAACCCCTCAGCACCACAGATCAGCAGCCCTGACCGGTACCGGGCTCACCGATCAGTAGCATGAATCCAACGCGAATCTGCCCCAGGAGCAGAACGGGTCGATGGCACCAGCGGATGCCCGAGCTACAGACTCAGACCTGTAGCGTGTTCGCAGTCGAATTCGGCTGGCGCCCGGTGAAGCCAGGGGGACTTTGCTGATCTCAGCACAGGCGCTCGGTAGCCCAACGATTGTGAGCTCTCCATGGCAGGGGACGTGGCTGGTGTAGGCTGAGCCCGATGCACTGTGACCCTGCCCCTGGGGCAAACCTTTACAGGGCCCTTCGTGCTCTGCTCTGGCCTCCTGGCTAACACAGACCAGGACAACGTGATGGCAAAACCGGCCAAATCCAGTCCGCTCTCTCTGGTGCCGGTGACTGTCCCCCGTCCAGATCCACGAGGAACGGGGTCCCGTGTGTTCTAAAAAGCAACTTAGGACACTTGAGCTATTTAATAACAGTCCTGGTCCCGGGCACGGTACCTTGCCATGGGGGTAACACTTACAGTATTGGGGGGCTTATATTGGGCCCCCCACCCCTGTACTGGGAGTTCCAGGCAGCTGGGGAAATCTTCACCCCCATTTTACAGCTGGGAAACTGAGGCACGAAGGGGCTGCGACTTGCCCGAGGTCGCCTAACAAGCCGGTAGCAGAGCTGGGAATAACACTCAGGTCTGGCTCTGTCCACCAGGCCACGCTGCCTCCCTTGGTTCCCCTGAGCACTGCGGCAGCAGCCAGCGCAGGGAGTTCGCTTCCAGACGCAGAGTTAGGCGCCTGGTGCCAAAGGAAGGGATGGCCCAGCAGGGGTGTGGATCGAGTGGGGTAGAAGAGAGAGGGAGGGTGGTAGCGTACACTGACTCCAGGCTGCCACTTGAGGTCACCAGTGCCCTACATCGCGGGCCTCTGAAAGCCACAGCTCTAACTGTGAAGCCCAGAGGTGGCGGCTGCCCAAGTCTGTGGCTCGGATATCTCCAGCCTGTGGGAAGCGGCACGTTGGACAGTGTGGGAGCTGTTTCTTTACATCTGGATCAGGCCATCAGGCAGGGGCCATGCGGGGGAAGTCCTAGGCAGATGCTCTCCAGGGAAGCAGAGAATGTTCCTTGTGCAGTGTTGGAAGAAAGTGGCTCCCTCTGCTATTCTGCTCCATTGTCACCCGACAGCTCGCGATCGCGTTATGTTTGCCGATAGCTGGGGGAAGATTTAATAACAGAGCCGGGCAGGACACGGGTGTTCCCGTCCTGTGACAATTTTTTGAGGTTCAAAACCATTTCCTGTTCCTTACTGGGACACAGCCGAAATCGTTCGGAGAGAGAGGGAGAGACCCACCCCAGAAGAGCCAGAAGCCGGGTGGGTAGAGCACTCAGCACGGGTGCCAGAGACCCTGCTCTGAATCAGACAGATTCAGCCTGAGTTCCCCGGCCTTGGACAAGCCACGTCGTCCCCTCCGTGCCTCAGTTTCCCCATCCGTAAAATGACAATTGCTGCCCTTGTAAGGCACTTAAAACACCCCTACCCGGCAGTTTGGCGGGACCTGATCTCTGATCTACATAGAGAGCTAGCCGGCAGAAATGCCCTGCAAACAGGTTTGAAGCAAGCCCTGCATTGTTGGGTTGCTAACACCACAGGACCGGGCTCGGCATGAGAGATGGAAAGTGAAACCGCCTAAGACTGACCAATGTAGTGCCACCGAGAGAAAGGGCGTTGGTGGGTGGTGAAAGGTGACATGGGTTTTAACAATCTCTGGGGGACATCCTGCCATTTTGACAATGGCTTCGCTCTGCTTGTCACTCGGGCGCAGCCCCCAGGGAGCCCATCGGGAATTTGGCCCGAGTAATAACAAAACAAACAGAATCCAAACAACGGGCCGTGTAGTAACACTGAGCCCTCCTCAGCTGCAGCTCTCCAAGCACTTCACAAAGGTGGGGTATCCGCATGGGACGGGGGAAACTGAGGCACGGGGAGGGGAAGCGACATGCCCAGGGACGAACAGTGAGTCCGTGGCAGAGATAGGCCTTAGATTGCATGTGGTGCCCTATAAGTCAGGGCACTTCCCTTTAATGCCAGGCCAGCTCTGGCTGGACTGATACTCTCCAGTTACACCTCTGCCCTCCCTCCCCGCCGGGGCTCACCTCCACCAGCATCTGCAAGCGCATGACCCTCTGGAAGGGCAGGATGAGGAAGGAGGTGAGAGGTAAGCGCTGACACATTGGCCCCTCTTCCAGCTTTGCCAGGATCCCTGGGAATTTAGGATTGTCCTGCCTGGAGAAACGTAGCCAGGAATGTTAACAAGTCCCCAGAGCTGAGGTGCTAAGGGAAGAGGCTCCCGGGGTGCCAGGGGCAGCACACACAGCCAGGTCCCCAAAGCCCACCGGAGTTGGCGGGACTTTCCACTGACATGAGTGGGCTGTTGGATCCGGCCACAAGCAAGCACTGAGGCACCCGGAGCTCTCCATCGCAGCACCCAGGGGCCTTCTCCAGGAGCTGTCACCCCCGCCCCAGGAGACATCCCCGCAGGAACCAGCAGGATCCCGGACAGGGCGTGACAGGAGCCTTCGAACAGGCCAGGGAGGGAGGTGGTGGGAAGGGGAAACTGGTGAGAACCGCCTGGCATCCCTGATGGACCAAATCCCTGAAGAGCTAAGAGGAGACAGGGATGGACACATAGAGATGGGGGAAGGGGTGAAGGAGGCTGTGGGGAAGACAGGGGACCCCCAGAGCTCCCCCAACCTACTCACCGGCCCCCATCCTGAGCTCCCCCCTGCCTGCTCACCGCCCCCCCC